>NW_012059541.1:0-452 GCF_000956235.1 Wasmannia auropunctata | reverse complement strand
TCGTTTGTGTCATTTCGGACGACGCCCAGGGAAGACTGGCTCCTCTCTCCTCCTCGGAGGCCAGCACGGCCCCGAAAGATGGGAGGGAGCGCGTCTCGCTCAGCTCGGCGAACGTCCAACGATCGCTCGTACGCTCCTCTCTCTATATCGTCGCGCGCACCACCAAAGTGTTAAGGCGGGTGCGCGACGACGAGAGTGGGCGCAAGCAGTCTGTTGGTACTAAAACGACCCTCAGCCAGGCGTGGTCCGGGAATTGTATCCGTGGACCGCAATATGCGTTCGAAATGTCGATGTTCATGTGTCCTGCAGTTCACAAGTTGACGCGCAGTTAGCTGCGTTCTTCATCGACCCACGAGCCAAGTGATCCACCGTTCAGGGTAATCGTTCATCTTGCGTGCTTTCGCAACGCTGTCAAACATGTTTCGGTATTTGCTTCACTCCTCTCTCTCGTG
>NW_012059540.1:0-438 GCF_000956235.1 Wasmannia auropunctata | reverse complement strand
TTGCGTTCGCGGCGTTTCCACCATTCAAACGTCGAATCTCGACGTGCGAAGCGCGGAACCGCCGGATCCGAGCGCCCGCGACGTTCCCACCGCTCAAACGTCGATTCTCGCCGTTTGAAGCTCGAAACCGTCGTATCCTTGCGTTCGCGGCGTTTCCACCATTCAAACGTCGAATCTCGACGTGCGAAGCGCGGAACCGCCGGATCCGAGCGCCCGCGACGTCCACGCTCAAACGTCGATTCTCGCCGTTTGAAGCTCGGAAACGTCGTATCCTTGCGTTCGAGGCGTTTCCACCATTCAAACGTCGAATACTCGACGTGCGAAGCGNGTAACCGCCGGAATTCCGAGCGCCGCGACGTCCCAACGGCTCAAACGTCGGATTCGTCGCCGTTTGAAGCTCGGAAACGTCGTATCCTTGCGTTCGCGGCGTTTCCACCA
>NW_012059537.1:0-374 GCF_000956235.1 Wasmannia auropunctata | reverse complement strand
TATCCCCTGTGTGCCTTGTCGACTCAGTCGTACTCTCGGTGAGAGGTGCGCCTCGAGAGAGGTGCGCGCGCGTGCAAAAATGGAGCCGCGCCTGCCGTGCGCGGGCTCCAGCCTCGGAGATGATACGTCTCTCCTCTGTACTCCGCGGGTACTCGGTCTCTCGGAGCAGTCGCGATCTCCGGCCCGAGGAGCCGCCCTGGTGTGTGGATCGCGCGAGCCGACCGCGCGCGTGTCCGAGTCCACGAAAGCGATTCTCTCCGCGAGCGCGCGAGAGACATCCTTGGGACCGGCACGGCGCGTTTGTCGTGTACTCGTCGCGTATCCCGCCGGGCGCACTCGATTGTGCCCGCACCACTGGTGTTTTGCGCCAACGC
>NW_012059536.1:0-365 GCF_000956235.1 Wasmannia auropunctata | reverse complement strand
TTACTTCTAAAGACTTGTAATATTAAACCTTAAACGAATTTTTGTTACTTTTATTGTTTTTCTAAAAAAAATTCCCAAAGTTACCGATTGATTTTTAGGCGGTCAAGGTGGTGTAACCCCTTAACTTAACACTTATATGACACTCAAATGCTTCGTTTACGTTGTTCAACCGTGCGCGATAAAAACGATTCATAGTTATATATCCGCAGAATATTGCGGAAATAGATTTGCTTTCATCGTTATCCCTTGTTAAATGCAAAAATGCAAGCAGAACGTGCTGCGTGAAGAATTGCTGCGTGCGCGCCGCGTAAAACGAGCACGGGATGGTGTGCGTATAGAGGCGTTTTANAATTATTTCTTGAAAA
>NW_012059535.1:0-411 GCF_000956235.1 Wasmannia auropunctata | reverse complement strand
TAATATATAAAAAATGTCTTTTAACATACTTTATCTGTATCTTCGTTCAATAGATGGTTTATATTTCTGTTATGGCAGTAAGTAAAAAAATCATAAGAATAAGATATGCAATGGGGTATATTCTTCTCAAGTAATAGATTCTCCGCAAACATTAATCCGAGATATATGTATGTATATATATACACTGGTCCAAAAAATTAAATGATTACCTGTTCTAGCCTCTAAAAATAGGCAAACTTCAAGATAGAGCAACTTCGTCAAAAATAATCAAATCGAGATGTTCAAAAAAGCATTTTACAGCTTGAAATCTCTACTTTTCAGATCGACACTTTAGAAAAGGATCCTATTTATTTTTTATGGAATTACATAGGTCCAAATGAAAATGCGTCAAATCTCTAAAAATGTGTACTA
>NW_012059534.1:0-646 GCF_000956235.1 Wasmannia auropunctata | reverse complement strand
TCCCCTGTGTGCCTTGTCGACTCAGTCCCCGCGGGGCTGGGCGCGCGGCTAAGTCCCTCGCCGCGTGTTGCTTTCGCCCCGCGGGGCTGGGCGCGCGGCTAAGTCCCTCGCCGCGTGTTGCTTTCGCCCCGCGGGGCTGTCGCGCGGCTAAGTCCCTCGCCGCGTGTTGCTTTCGCCCCACGGGGCTGTCGCGCGGCTAAGTCCCTCGCCGCGTGTTGCTTTCGCCCCACGGGGCTGTCGCGCGGCTAAGTCCCTCGCCGCGTGTTGCTTTCGCCCCACGGGGCTGTCGCGCGGCTAAGTCCCTCGCCGCGTGTTGCTTTCGCCGACGGGGCTGGCGCGCGCGCGTGGGGTCTCGTCTAACCGACAAGACGAATCCCCAAGCCGAGGGCTGAGTCTCAACAGATCGCAGCGTGGTAACTGCTCTACCGAGTACAACACCCCGCCAGGTACCTAAGTCGTCTACAGACGATTCCGAGTCTCGACATCGAACTCGCGAAACTCATGTTCGACCGTTTGACGCCGTGCAGTCGTAGCGGTGAGATCCCGACGACGGGCGATGGCGCCGTACGGCAAACCGGGCTCGTGCGACGACCGGCCCGTGGACCGGCCGCCTAGTAGGTAAGTGTCACATTGTTTTGAGCCTTTC
>NW_012059533.1:12796-13219 GCF_000956235.1 Wasmannia auropunctata | reverse complement strand
AGATCATTTTGATTATTATTATTATTTTTTATGGGAATTCCAACCCTTGGAAGGTTTATTTTTTCAATGAGCATCGAGGAGTTCTTTTCTTTCGACTCCTTCGAAAAGGATTGAGTCGCATTGCCTGGTGAGGTTTGGTAACTTCCCTCTTTGCAATCGACGGGAATAGAATTCAGGGAAGTATGGAAACTTTCCTCTGCAATTCCGGAACTTTTCAAAATTTCAGAAGGGGTTTGGAAATTTCCCCCTTCAAGGATTTTGGAATTAATAAAATTTTCAGGAGGGGTTTGGAGATTTCCCCCTCTAAGGATTTTGGAATCAATAAGATTTTCAGGAGGGGTTTGGAAATTTCCCCCTCCAAGGATTTTGGAATCTAGAACTCCGTGAATGGCCTGGAAACCTTCCTCTCGAATATCTAGATCG
>NW_012059533.1:0-459 GCF_000956235.1 Wasmannia auropunctata | reverse complement strand
TGTTGACACATTATTACCCAAATAGCACCACTGATCCTTTTGATTTCAAAAAGAATTCACTTGCTTGAGTTCTTTTCGAATTCGCGTAATCTGTTCAAAATGAAGTAAAAAAGAATTCTTGATAGTTAAAAAGAATTTTTCATAGTTAAAAAAGTATTCCATAAGTATATTTTTTAACTTCTTTTTGATTTTGAGTCGAAAATAAAAAATGTTTCTAGAAACGACATAGAAACATTGGATGCAGCACGCTAGCGATCGAATAAAAAATCGGAAAACAACTTAATTTCATAAGACTTTTGATAAATTCTCGATATCTATTTTTCTTTGTTTCGTCATATCAATTTTATTATATAGTTGCGTTTCTCATATGGATCTATATATGTATCACAAAAATTATATGTTATATAAAATTATATATACTGTTTGTATGTGTATACGATACAATACAAACAGATATAA
>NW_012059532.1:0-469 GCF_000956235.1 Wasmannia auropunctata | reverse complement strand
TTATGGCTCCAAACAACATTGACCAGCCCGGCGCACTGGACTTCGTAAAGCCAGGACACCTGATCCACCTTCATTGCAAGGGCATGTATCCCTCAGAGGGCAAGATTCGAGTATACATGCATACTCTCAGACTCGCCGTCTTCGGGGCAGCTTGCAGTATAAACGCAATTGAGGCACTACCGGTGGCGTGTGATAACCGGGCCTCCTACGTCTAGCAGGATGAGCTCAAGATAAGGTCGCCATAACATTGGCCTTACCCCTGCTCCAGCTGGATGTTGGTTTAATGTACTCAGTCCAGGATAAGCCCAGACACAATGCTCGATTAGTCTAAACATCGCGAGTGATCGGATGACCGGAGGAGAGCCCGACCCTGACCCCGGGCCCAAAGATACCCCGCGAGGGGATCAAGGACACCAAGAAAGTCGGAACTCGCGCGAGACACAGCGTTCAGACATCGTGAATAATATCG
>NW_012059531.1:0-426 GCF_000956235.1 Wasmannia auropunctata | reverse complement strand
TTTGAAATAACCCTTGTATTTTTCTCATGATCAACATTACCCGATGTGCACTATATGTAGGTTGACGATCGGATTTTGCACACCGTGTGTGTATATGTGTATGTTTTACACACGCCCGCACTTACACAATGTGCAAAATCCGATTGCTAACTCTCTATAGTGCACATCGGACAATGCCAAACATACATGAGAAAAATACGAGGGTTACTTCAAAATGCTGTAACTTTGTGAAAAAAAATCGTAGCGACTTGTTTTTTTTTTTTAATAAAGAGAAAGATTCCAACTTTATGACGCTAGAAACCGCATCCCCGGGAAAAATTTTAGACAAGTCCGTGCCACTCGTTCAAACTTTTGCAATTTTCAGTGTGGCAAACATGCTNTCAGATTTAAGAGTTTACAGCCACAGGGGTGACGTTAAATTTAAAA
>NW_012059530.1:0-356 GCF_000956235.1 Wasmannia auropunctata | reverse complement strand
AATCCGGTTCCTATTCCGGAACCCGGCAGCGGAACCGCATACAATTCGGGCCCTCGTAAGAGTGTTCGTCGGGGTAACCCAAAATGACCTGGAGACGCCGTCGGGAGATCCGGGAAGAGTTTTCTTTTCTGTATAAGCGTTCGAGTTCCCTGGAAACCTCTAGCAGGGAGATAGGGTTTGGAACGCGAAGAGCACCGCAGTTGCGGCGGTGTCCGGATCTTCCCCTCGGACCTTGAAAATCCAGGAGAGGGCCACGTGGAGGTGTCGCGCCGGTTCGTACCCATATCCGCAGCAGGTCTCCAAGGTAAAGAGCCTCTAGTCGATAAACTAATGTAGGTAAGGGAAGTCGGCAAATT
>NW_012059528.1:0-305 GCF_000956235.1 Wasmannia auropunctata | reverse complement strand
TTTGAGATTTGTCGAGTCTCCTTTTCTATCCGTGTAATTCCATGAAAAATCAGTAGGATCGTTTTCTAAAGTACCGATTTGGAAAGTAGAGATTTCAAGCTGTAAAATGTTTTTTTGAACATCTTAATACGATCATTTTTTACGAAGTTACACTCTTTTGAATTTTGCCTATTTTTGGAGGATAGAATAAGTGATGCTTTAATTTTGTTGAGAAGTGTATATTGTATATATATATATATATATAATAAATTAAAAGAATAATGAAATTAAAAATTGAAATTAAGAATGAAATTAAAAGAATAATT
>NW_012059527.1:0-319 GCF_000956235.1 Wasmannia auropunctata | reverse complement strand
TTTATTACAAATAAATCTCTCCAATTAATATTTTTTCTTTTATAAACTTACCGGAAATTACGCTCGGATCGGGAGACGACTCGATTTCTACCACTTCTCTCGCTTCCTCTTCTTCTTCTTCTTCTTCTTCTTCTTCTTCTTCTTCTTCTTCTTCTTGTCTCTCCTGTGAGACGACTGGAGAGTATAAACGCTCGTGTTCTAGAAAAACAAAAATATTTATTTTACTACAAATAATTTACTCCAATTAATATTTTTCTTTTATAAACTTACCAGAAATTACGCTCGGATCTGGAGACGCCACGATTTCTACAACTTCTTG
>NW_012059526.1:0-537 GCF_000956235.1 Wasmannia auropunctata | reverse complement strand
TAACGTCGCGACCCGCTGGGTGTCGGTCTACGGCCCGGGTGCGGTGACTGACGCGCCGCCGGTAAAACGGCGCGCGTCAAAACCCCCGGTCGCCCGGCCGGCTGCCCGGCGGTACACGCAAGGTATCAGGCCGCAGCTCTCTCGTCGCGCCGCGAGTCTCTCCGCTCTCTCGGGAGCGCGAGGGACTCCGCGTGCGCGCGCCAGAGTGTGCGTCGAGGCCGTCGCAAGCGCGCGCCACGGTACACGGACGTTAACGGACCTAGCGCCGTCGCCGTGCCTGGCCCGCTGTTGGTCGTGCGGTAAGAGAGAATATCTTAACCTTCGACAGGCCTGCAAAACGTTCGCCGCGCGCGCGCCTCTTCGCGGGGGTCGCGCGTGGCGACGGATACCGGTCGGCGACGCTACTGCTTTGGGTACTCTTAGGACCCGTCTTGAAACACGGACCAAGGAGTCTAACATGTACGCGAGTCATTGGGACTCAGCGGATACCTAAAGGCGCAATGAAAGTGAAGGACGGCCCTGGTTGTCGACCGAGGG
>NW_012059525.1:0-512 GCF_000956235.1 Wasmannia auropunctata | reverse complement strand
TTCTCCGGCCCGAGGAGCCGCCCTGGTGTGTGGATCGCGCGAGCCGACCGCGCGCGTGTCCGAGTCCACGAAAGCGATTCTCTCCGCGAGCGCGCGAGAGACATCCTTGGGACCGGCACGGCGCGTTTGTCGTGTACTCGTCGCGTATCCCGCCGGGCGCACTCGATTGTGCCCGCCCCACTGGTGTTTTGCGCCAACGCTCACTCACGCGTCTCTCGACACGTGTTGTCGCCGCCGCCGTCGTCGTAGCGACCGCGACCGATCGACGATTCGCTCCGCTCGTCCACACGAGCGAGCCGAAGTTCGTCTCGCGTCGCGTCGGACGCTGACGCGCGCGCGCGCGCGCGCGCGCGAAGAGAGACAGGGAGAGCGTTTCGCATACAAAACTTTGACGACCTCAGAGCAGGCGAGATCACCAGCTGAATTTAAGCATATTATTAAGCGGAGGAAAAGAGACTAACTAGGATTTCCTTAGTAGCGGCGAGCGAACAGGAAAGAGCCCAGCGCCGAAT
>NW_012059524.1:0-396 GCF_000956235.1 Wasmannia auropunctata | reverse complement strand
GTGCTCTTCCGATGTCGCGACGACGAGAGTGGGCGCAAGCAGTCTGTTGGTACTAAAACGACCCTCAGCCAGGCGTGGTCCGGGAATTGTATCCGTGGACCGCAATGTGCGTTCGAAATGTCGATGTTCATGTGTCCTGCAGTTCACAAGTTGACGCGCAATTAGCTGCGTTCTTCATCGACCCACGAGCCAAGTGATCCACCGTTCAGGGTAATCGTTCATCTTGCGTGCTTTCGCAACGCTGTCAAACATGTTTCGGTATTTGCTTCACTCCTCTCTCTCGTGGCCATCTCTCGCCGGGGCTTCACCATCTCTCTCTCCTCGTCTTCCACTCGGCCACTCTCTCGGCGCGCGGGCAGCGCGCGAGGAGGCACGGAGAGTCGACGGGGGAGAGTA
>NW_012059523.1:0-508 GCF_000956235.1 Wasmannia auropunctata | reverse complement strand
TTTATCGCATCGGTGGCGGGTGTTTCTCTCGTCTTCGTCGCCCGATGGTTTTTCAAAGATTTCCGCCCCGGCTCTCGTCTCATTCCCCCGCGCGATCGCGCGCCGGTTGGAGACGACGAGACGCTCCGCTCGCGCGACGATGTCGTCTCACGTTGTGCCGTAGCCCCCTGCAAACGGGGCGGCGGTCCGCGCGTGCTCGGACGCGCGGCCAGGCTGATCGAAGGGCCCCCATTCCCTCGCGAGTGGCGTTGATCCCGGAGGATCCCACTCTCCCCCGTCGACTCTCCGTGCCTCCTCGCGACGCTGCCCGCGCGCCGAGAGAGTGGCCGAGTGGAAGACGAGGAGAGAGAGATGGTGAAAGCCCCGGAGAAGAGATGGCCACGAGAGAGAGGAGTTGAAGCAAATACCGAAACATGTTGACAGCGTTGCGAAAGCACGCAAGATGAACGATTACCCTGAACGACGTAATAACTTCGTATAGCACTGAGTCGACAAGGCACACAGGGGA
>NW_012059522.1:0-489 GCF_000956235.1 Wasmannia auropunctata | reverse complement strand
TATCCCCTGTGTGCCTTGTCGACTCAGTTGCCAAGTGGGCCATTTTTGGTAAGCAGAACTGGCGCTGTGGGATGAACCAAACGCAGAGTTAAGGCGCCCAACTCGACGCTCATGGGACACCATGAAAGGCGTTGGTTGCTTAAGACAGCAGGACGGTGGCCATGGAAGTCGGAATCCGCTAAGGAGTGTGTAACAACTCACCTGCCGAAGCAACTAGCCCTGAAAATGGATGGCGCTGAAGCGTCGAGCCTATACTCTGCCGTCAGCGGCAAGTGGGGCGGCCGTGCGGGGCGTTCACGCGCGCCGTACGCGCCGCCACGAAGCCCTGACGAGTAGGAGGGTCGCGGCGGTGTGCGCAGAAGGGTCTGGGCGCGAGCCTGCCTGGAGCCGCCGTCGGTGCAGATCTTGGTGGTAGTAGCAAATACTCCAGCGAGGCCCTGGAGGACTGACGTGGAGAAGGGTTTCATGTGAACAGCCGTTGCACACGAG
>NW_012059521.1:0-303 GCF_000956235.1 Wasmannia auropunctata | reverse complement strand
GTTCAAACTTCGATTCTCGCCGTTTGAAGCTCGGAAACGTCGTATCCTTGCGTTCGCGGCGTTTCCACCATTCAAACGTCGAATCTCGACGTGCGAAGCGCGGAACCGCCGGATCCGAGCGCCCGCGACGTTCCCACCGCTCAAACGTCGATTCTACGACCGTTTGAAGCTCGGAAACGTCGTATCCTTGACGTTTACGCGGCGTTTCCACCAAGTTCAAACGTCGAAGGTCTCGGACGTGCGAAGCGCGGAACCGCCGGATCCGAGCGCCCGCGACGTTCCCACCGCTCAAACGTCGATACG
>NW_012059520.1:0-370 GCF_000956235.1 Wasmannia auropunctata | reverse complement strand
TAGCCCCCTTAATATTACGCCGATTCGCGTGCCCGCACGTTTATTCGGCCACCCTACCACCCCCGTGCACCCCCGTCGTCCGTTCGCCCCGATAGCGAAGAATTTTCGGCGCCGGAGGTAATCGCGGCGAAAAGACAACTACGCCGCGCGAAAGCAACACGCCGACGTCGGGACTTAGAAAATTTTCGGCTCGGTCGGGTCCGGAGGTAAACCTGGGCCGAGTCGACGCTTCCCCGCTAGCCCCCTTAATATTACGTCGATTCGCGCGCCCGCACGTTTATTCGGCCACCCTACCACCCCCGTGCACCCCCGTCGTCCGTTCGCCCCGATAGCGAAGAATTTTCGGCGCCGGAGGTACACTTGGCCAAAA
>NW_012059519.1:0-313 GCF_000956235.1 Wasmannia auropunctata | reverse complement strand
GCGGTTCCGCGCTTCGCACGTCGAGATTCGACGTTTGAATGGTGGAAACGCCGCGAACGCAAGGATACGACGTTTCCGAGCTTCAAACGGCGAGAATCGACGTTTGAGCGGTCGGAACGCCGCGGGCGCTCGGATCCGGCGGTTCCGCGCTTCGCACGTCGAGATTCGACGTTTGAATGGTGGAAACGCCGCGAACGCAAGGATACGACGTTTCCGAGCTTTAAACGGCGAGAATCGACGTTTGAGCGGTCGGAACGTCGCGGGCGCTCGGATCCGGCGGTTCCGCGCGTTCGCACGTCGAGATTCGACGTTT
>NW_012059518.1:13232-13580 GCF_000956235.1 Wasmannia auropunctata | reverse complement strand
TTCAGACGTGTGCTCTTCCGATCTAGGATTTAAAGTGTACTCATTCCGATTACGGGGCCTCGGATGAGTCCCGTATCGTTATTTTTCGTCACTACCTCCCCGTGCCGGGAGTGGGTAATTTGCGCGCCTGCTGCCTTCCTTGGATGTGGTAGCCGTTTCTCAGGCTCCCTCTCCGGAATCGAACCCTGATTCCCCGTTACCGTTACAACCATGGTAGGCGCAGAACCTACCATCGACAGTTGATAAGGCAGACATTTGAAAGATGCGTCGCCGGTGCTAGGACCGTGCGATCAGCACAAAGTTATTCAGAGTCACCAAAAACTGAGTCGACAAGGCACACAGGGGATA
>NW_012059518.1:3234-3643 GCF_000956235.1 Wasmannia auropunctata | reverse complement strand
CGCGCTTGCTTGAATTTCTCACGTTGACATTCAGAGCACTGGGCAGAAATCACATTGCGTCAACACCCGCGAGGGCCATCGCAATGCTTTGTTTTATTAGACAGTCGGATTCCCTTAGTCCGTGCCAGTTCTGAGCTGAGCGTTGAATGGCGGCCGAAGAGGACGACCACGACGGCTCGCGCCGCCACGGAAGCCTCGCAGCAAGGAAGATCCGCGGGAGGCCAAGGCACGGGACCGAGCTCGGATCCCGTGTTCGGCGCGAGAACGCCGAGCGTTCACCTCGCCCAGGCCCGGCACGTCAGCCAGACCCGCTTCCCGACCAAGCCCGACACGCCCCGCTCCTCAGAGCCAATCCTTATTCCGAAGTTACGGATCCAATTTACTGAGTCGACAAGGCACACAGGGGATA
>NW_012059518.1:0-556 GCF_000956235.1 Wasmannia auropunctata | reverse complement strand
TCCGAGACGCGCACCGGTCGCTACGGGCCTGGCACCCTCTGCGGGTAAGTGGCCCCATTCAAGATGGACTTGGACGCGACGCGGCACCTCGGGATAAACGGACCCTCCCAAACACCACATTTCCCTGCGGCGGAACCGCGGGATTCGGCGCTGGGCTCTTTCCTGTTCGCTCGCCGCTACTAAGGAAATCCTAGTTAGTTTCTTTTCCTCCGCTTAATAATATGCTTAAAATTCAGCGGGTGATCTCGCCTGCTCTGAGGTCGTCAAAAGTTTTGATGCGAAACGCTCTCCCTGTCTCTCTTCGCGCGCGCGCGCGCGCGCGCGCGTCAGCGTCCGACGCGACGCGAGACGAACTTCGGCTCGCTCGTGTGGACGAGCGGAGCGAATCGTCGATCGGTCGCGGTCGCTACGACGACGGCGGCGGCGACAACACGTGTCGAGAGACGCGTGACTGAGCGTTGGCGCAAAACACCAGTGGGGCGGGCACAATCGAGTGCGCCCGGCGGGATACGCGACGAGTACACGACAAACGCGCCGTGCCGGTCCCAAGGATGTC
>NW_012059517.1:0-342 GCF_000956235.1 Wasmannia auropunctata | reverse complement strand
GAGCCCGACGGGTCAGGCGAGGTTCTTGGCCGCGGAGCGCCTGTCGGCCCCGTCGGCGAAAGCAACACGCGGCGAGAAAGCAACACGCCGCGAGGGACTTAGAAAATTTTCGGCTCGGTCGGGTCCGGAGGTAAACCTGGCCGATCTACGACTTCCCGCTAAGCCCTTAATGTTAACGGTCGAATTCGCGGGTGCCCGGCACGTTTATTCGGCCACCCTAGTGCCCCCGTGCACCCCCGTCGTCCGTTCGCCTCGATAGCGGAGAATTTTCGGCGCCGGAGGTAATCGCGGCGAAAGCAACACGCCGCGCGAAAGCAACACGCCGCGCGGGACTTAGAAAAT
>NW_012059516.1:0-302 GCF_000956235.1 Wasmannia auropunctata | reverse complement strand
CATATATACTATAATATTAAAAGACATATGGAGGTAAGCTATTTGATAAATAATATGGATATTAATTTGCAATTCAAATATTGAGATATATTCTGTAAAAAATATGAAAATGATGTCGCAAATTATCATGATTATCGCACGATATTAATCCTATAAGATACATAAAGATGTAGAGATGAGTAAAGCACATTGTACATTCTACTACTTTAAGAATTTTACTAAAAATAATCTTTTAGCAGAGTAGCGAATCGAGTAAGTAAAATTGTAAATATTTTGTCTCTTTTTAAGCATAAAGCATATAA
>NW_012059515.1:0-306 GCF_000956235.1 Wasmannia auropunctata | reverse complement strand
TTCAAACGTCGAATCTCGACGTGCGAAGCGCGGAACCGCCGGATCCGAGCGCCCGCGACGTTCCCACCGCTCAAACGTCGATTCTCGCCGTTTGAAGCTCGGAAACGTCGTATCCTTGCGTTCGCGGCGGTTCACCATTCAAACGTCGAATCTCGACGTGCGAAGCGCGAACGCGGATCCGAGACGCCCGCGACGGTTCCGACCGCGCAAACGTCGATTCTCGCCGTTTGAAGCTCGGAAACGTCGTATCCTTGCGTTACGCGGCGTTTCCAACCATTCAAACGTCGAATCTCGACGTGCGAAGCG
>NW_012059513.1:0-641 GCF_000956235.1 Wasmannia auropunctata | reverse complement strand
TTTTTATATCATTTGATTTTTGAAATAAAATTTTTTTTTAATTTTTTATATTTAATTTTTATAATAAAAATTTTTTTTTGACCCACCATCACCCACCACTTATTACCACCCACCACCACCATCCATTTTAATTAAACAAATTTTAACAATTTTTTAAAAAAATAAATTTTCAAAAAAATTACGTTTTAATCGGCCATTTTGAATCGGCTATTTTTAAATAAAATCACGATTTTTTAAAGAATAGCCACATAATTCATCTTTAAGATGAGCCCAGAAAGACGTCTATATCTTTATTTTTCTGGAAGATATGAATTTTTAAACATTGGGGAAAAGAGGCTTCAACGCAGGTAACACGGCAATTTTAAGATAGGATATTGACTGTACAAATGGCAAATTTATTTAGAAATCTTATTATTTGATTTATTCAATTGTATTAAATCTAATATATAAAAATATGAAGAAAGCTCCAAAACACTTTTATGCTGTACCTTGAAAGTGTAGGAAAAATCCGTTACATGTTTTGTCCGTGTAGTTTAACTACAAAATGTGTTATCGTATCATTCTCAGAATTGAATCCAGATCAAGTGAAGGATCGTATAACTTCGTATAATGTACTGAGTCGACAAGGCACACAGGGGATA
>NW_012059512.1:0-461 GCF_000956235.1 Wasmannia auropunctata | reverse complement strand
TAGACGAACTTCGGCTCGCTCGTGTGGACGAGCGGAGCGAATCGTCGATCGGTCGCGGTCGCTACGACGACGGCGGCGGCGACAACACGTGTCGAGAGACGCGTGAGTGAGCGTTGGCGCAAAACACCAGTGGGGCGGGCACAATCGAGTGCGCCCGGCGGGATACGCGACGAGTACACGACAAACGCGCCGTGCCGGTCCCAAGGATGTCTCTCGCGCGCTCGCGGAGAGAATCGACTTTCGTGGACTCGGACACGCGCGCGGTCGGCTCGCGCGATCCACACACCAGGGCGGCTCCTCGGGCCGGAGATCGCGACTGCTCCGAGAGACCGAGTACCCGCGGAGTACAGAGGAGAGACGTATCATCTCCGAGGCTGGAGCCCGCGCACGGCAGGCGCGGCTCCATTTTTGCACGCGCGCGCACCTCTCTCGAGACGCACCTCTCACCGAGAGTACGGTGG
>NW_012059511.1:0-372 GCF_000956235.1 Wasmannia auropunctata | reverse complement strand
ATTTAGATGATATCGTGATATACGGAGCAAACTTAAAAGAGCACAACGAGAGACTCGCAGTACTCAAGCGCTTACGAAGCAGTAAATTGAAACTACAGCCCGATAAATGCGAATTTCTCAGGAAGGAAGTGATCTACCTAGGTCATGTAATAACGGACCGGGGAATCTCGCCGGATCTGTCAAAATTAGAGGCGGTAACAAAATTTCCCATTCCCAAAACAGTCAAAGACGTACAATCATTCATTGGACTCGCGGGATATTACCGACGATTTATCGAGGAATTCTCGCGAATTGCTAAACCCTTGACAAAATTAACAAAAAAAGGGGAGAAATTCGACCTGTCTCTTATACACATCTCTGAGCGGGCTGGCA
>NW_012059510.1:0-317 GCF_000956235.1 Wasmannia auropunctata | reverse complement strand
AACGCAAGGATACGACGTTTCCGAGCTTCAAACGGCGAGAATCGACGTTTGAGCGGTGGGAACGTCGCGGGCGCTCGGATCCGGCGGTTCCGCGCTTCGCACGTCGAGATTCGACGTTTGAATGGTGGAAACGCCGCGAACGCAAGGATACGACGTTTCCGAGCTTCAAACGGCGAGAATCGACGTTTGAGCGGTGGGAACGTCGCGGGCGCCCGGATACGGCGGTTCCGCGCTTACGCACGTTCGAGATTTCGACGTTTGTAATGGTAGGAAACGCCGGCGAACGCAAGGGATAACGGAACGTTTCCGAGCTTCAA
>NW_012059509.1:0-364 GCF_000956235.1 Wasmannia auropunctata | reverse complement strand
GTTTCCACCATTCAAACGTCGAATCTCGACGTGCGAAGCGCGGAACCGCCGGATCCGAGCGCCCGCGACGTTCCCACCGCTCAAACGTCGATTCTCGCCGTTTGAAGCTCGGAAACGTCCCATCCTTGCGTTCGCGGCGTTTCTACCTATTCAAACGTCGAATCTCGACGTGCGAAGCGCGAACGCCGGATCCGAGCGCCGCGACGTTCCCACCGACTCAAACGTCGATTCTCGCCGTTTGAAGCTACGGAAACGTCGTATCCTTGCGTTCGCGGCGTTTCTACCATTCAAACGTCGAATCTCGACGTGCGAAGCGCCGAACCGCCGGATCCGAGCGCCCGCGACGTTCCCACCGCTCAAACGT
>NW_012059508.1:0-310 GCF_000956235.1 Wasmannia auropunctata | reverse complement strand
GGGTACTCTTAGGACCCGTCTTGAAACACGGACCAAGGAGTCTAACATGTACGCGAGTCATTGGGACTCAGCGGATACCTAAAGGCGCAATGAAAGTGAAGGTCGGCCCTGGTTGTCGACCGAGGGAGGAAGGGACCGCGTCGCGATGCGGCTCCGCAACTCCCGGGGCGTACTCGTTCTCAATCGCGAGTAAGAGGCGCACCCAGAGCGTACACGTTGGGACCCGAAAGAATGGTGAAACTATGCCTGGTCAGGACGAAGTCAGGGGAAACCCTGATGGAGGTCCGTAGCGATTACTGACGTGCAAATC
>NW_012059507.1:0-378 GCF_000956235.1 Wasmannia auropunctata | reverse complement strand
GGGGCGGGCACAATCGAGTGCGCCCGGCGGTATACGCGACGAGTACACGACAAACGCGCCGTGCCGGTCCCAAGGATGTCTCTCGCGCGCTCGCGGAGAGAATCGCTTTCGTGGACTCGGACACGCGCGCGGTCGGCTCGCGCGATCCACACACCAGGGCGGCTCCTCGGGCCGGAGATCGCGACTGCTCCGAGAGACCGAGTACCCGCGGAGTACAGAGGAGAGACGTATCATCTCCGAGGCTGGAGCCCGCGCACGGCAGGCGCGGCTCCATTTTTGCACGCGCGCGCACCTCTCTCGAGGCGCACCTCTCACCGAGAGTACGGTGGGGCGGCCTACGCAGGGCGGCGGCGCGGAGCGGCGCGACGTGACTCTACG
>NW_012059506.1:0-431 GCF_000956235.1 Wasmannia auropunctata | reverse complement strand
CTCGGACCTTGAAAATCCAGGAGAGGGCCACGTGGAGGTGTCGCGCCGGTTCGTACCCATATCCGCAGCAGGTCTCCAAGGTAAAGAGCCTCTAGTCGATAGACTAATGTAGGTAAGGGAAGTCGGCAAGTTGGATCCGTAACTTCGGAATAAGGATTGGCTCTGAGGAGCGGGGCGTGTCGGGCTTGGTCGGGAAGCGGGTCTGGCTGACGTGCCGGGCCTGGGCGAGGTGAACGCTCGGCGTTCTCGCGCCGAACACGGGATCCGAGCTCGGTCCCGTGCCTTGGCCTCCCGCGGATCTTCCTTGCTGCGAGGCTTCCGTGGCGGCGCGAGCCGTCGTGGTCGTCCTCTTCGGCCGCCATTCAACGCTCAGCTCAGACTGGCACGGACTAGGGGTAATCCGACTGTCTAATTAAACAAAGCATTGCGAT
>NW_012059505.1:0-452 GCF_000956235.1 Wasmannia auropunctata | reverse complement strand
GTCAATTTCGATCTCATTTCGAACCCCCTTTTCGACGTCGAATCGACGTCGGGTCGACAAATTGTTTCTCACTGGGGAGTTGTCTAAACCTTCGTTGTCGGGGAAGTGAGTGTCTATGTGTTCGCCGTCAAGGAAGTGAATGTCTACGTGGTCGCCATCATGAAGTGAGTGTCAAAATGTTCGTCGTCAAGGAACTAAGTGTTTGGTGTTGTCTAGGTCTTTGCCATCGAGGAACTAAGTGTTTAGGTGTCGTCCAAGTCTTTGCCGTCGAGGAAGTGAATGTCAACGTGATCGCCGTCGATAAAGTGAGTGTCAAAATATTCGCCATCAAGGAACTAAGTGTTTGGTGTTGTCTAGGTCTTCGCCATCGAGGAATTAAGTGTTTAGGTGTCGTCCAGGTTTTCGCCGTCGAGGAAGTAAATGTCTACGGGATTGCCATCGAGGAACTAAAT
>NW_012059504.1:0-429 GCF_000956235.1 Wasmannia auropunctata | reverse complement strand
GCGCAGGGCGTCGGCGCGGAGCGGCGCGACGTGACTCTCGCGTCGAGGTCCCGTCGTCGCGCTCTTCTCTCCTCGGGCGAACGTATCTTATATATATATATCTCCACTTGTACTTGGGGCGCTCTTGGTCTCCGGGCGGCGGCGGCGCGACACCTTCGTCGCGCGCGCGCCCGCGCCAGATCTCGTTGACGCCTCGGTCAACAACCCTCATTCTTCTCCTCTCCCACTCGTTTGTGTCATTTCGGACGACGCCCAGGGAAGACTGGCTCCTCTCTCCTCCTCGGAGGCCAGCACGGCCCCGAAAGATGGGAGGGAGCGCGTCTCGCTCAGCTCGGCGAACGTCCAACGATCGCTCGTACGCTCCTCTCTCTATATCGTCGCGCGCACCACCAAAGTGTTAAGGCGGGTGCGCGACGACGAGAGTGGGCA
>NW_012059503.1:0-383 GCF_000956235.1 Wasmannia auropunctata | reverse complement strand
GATCAAGAGCGCCCCAAGTACAAGTGGAGATATATATATATAAGATACGTTCGCCCGAGGAGAGAAGAGCGCGACGACGGGACCTCGACGCGAGAGTCACGTCGCGCCGCTCCGCGCCGCCGCCCTGCGTAGGCCGCCCCACCGTACTCTCGGTGAGAGGTGCGCCTCGAGAGAGGTGCGCGCGCGTGCAAAAATGGAGCCGCGCCTGCCGTGCGCGGGCTCCAGCCTCGGAGATGATACGTCTCTCCTCTGTACTCCGCGGGTACTCGGTCTCTCGGAGCAGTCGCGATCTCCGGCCCGAGGAGCCGCCCTGGTGTGTGGATCGCGCGAGCCGACCGCGCGCGTGTCCGAGTCCACGAAAGCGATATCGTATAACTTCGTAT
>NW_012059502.1:0-487 GCF_000956235.1 Wasmannia auropunctata | reverse complement strand
TCAAGCAGAAGACGGCATACGACGTATTGTTGAACGGGCTTTAGTTCGATAGATAAGGTTCTAATTCCTACCGCGATCCGGTGTCGCCACCGTCAACGCAGAGTTCTATTCGGCCACCCAAGTGCCCCCGTGCACCCCCGTCGTCCGTTCGCCTCGATAGCGGAGAATTTTCGGCGCCGGAGGTAAACGCGGCGAAAGCAACACTCCGCGCGAAAGCAACACACCGCGCGTGACTTAGAAAATTTTCGGGTCGGGTCCGGAGGTAAACCTGGCCGATCGACGCTTCTTTGCTAGCGCCCTTAATATTACGTCGATTCGCGTGCCCGCACGTCTATTCGGCCAACCGAGTGCCCCCGTGCACCCACGTCGTCCGTTCGCCTCGATAGCGGAGAAGTTTCGGCGCCGGAGGTAAACGCGGCGAAAGCAACACGCCGCGCAAAAGCAACACGCCGCGCGAGAACTGAGTCGACAAGGCACACAGGGGATA
>NW_012059501.1:0-302 GCF_000956235.1 Wasmannia auropunctata | reverse complement strand
TGGAGAGAGGAATCGTGTCGAACGGCAGCTGACGATCCGCGCGCCGCTCTCTCTCACTCGATCGATCACGCCACAACGTTCGTTGCAACGTTGCGTCTGGGACCGTGGACGACGAGTGTCGAGATCGACCGCACGCGAGATCCCCTCCGGTCACACCGCCCAGGCGCGCGTACGCGCGCGCCGGCGGTGCTCTGCGAGCGAGGAGCGAGGCGTTGGCGCGCCAACGATCCGAGGGAGGCCCGCGGCCGGTGTTCAAGCACCGTGCCTGTGCCCTTTCGGATTCGGCGGCGTCGGCCGGCGCA
>NW_012059500.1:0-413 GCF_000956235.1 Wasmannia auropunctata | reverse complement strand
GCGCAAAACACCAGTGGGGCGGGCACAATCTAGTGCGCCCGGCGGGATACGCGACGAGTACACGACAAACGCGCCGTGCCGGTCCCAAGGATGTCTCTCGCGCGCTCGCGGAGAGAATCGCTTTCGTGGACTCGGACACGCGCGCGGTCGGCTCGCGCGATCCACACACCAGGGCGGCTCCTCGGGCCGGAGATCGCGACTGCTCCGAGAGACCGAGTACCCGCGGAGTACAGAGGAGAGACGTATCATCTCCGAGGCTGGAGCCCGCGCACGGCAGGCGCGGCTCCATTTTTGCACGCGCGCGCACCTCTCTCGAGGCGCACCTCTCACCGAGAGTACGGTGGGGCGGCCTACGCAGGGCGGCGGCGCGGAGCGGCGCGACGTGACTCTCGCGTCGAGACTGAGTCGACAAG
>NW_012059499.1:0-390 GCF_000956235.1 Wasmannia auropunctata | reverse complement strand
TATCCCCTGTGTGCCTTGTCGACTCAGTTGTATGCTATACGAAGTTATTACGTAACTTTCAAGCTTCATAACACAAGATTTATTTCATAAGAAAATATTTTATCTATGTTTTGAAAAGCTCTCGAAGTGTGCTACAAGAATATTTAATGAAAAACAGGGGGTTCCATTTAAAAAATTCAAAGTGACCTTGTCCTGACCTTGACGACGCCACTCAGGGTCAAACCAATGTTATCGTCTTATGTCCCCCTCAAAGTCCCAAAACTTTTGTCTGAAACATTTTTCCCTAAAATGTACTGTTCAAGAGATATTTGAGGTGATCGATTAAAATGGGACACCCTGTCTAAATCTTTTGATAACAATTGGTTTCTTAGTAATTTTCTTTGTAATTTT
>NW_012059498.1:0-349 GCF_000956235.1 Wasmannia auropunctata | reverse complement strand
TATCCCCTGTGTGCCTTGTCGACTCAGTACGATGCCGTAGCAAGGACGAGGTAATCTCGTTCGGCGCCGCGTTCCGCTCGCGCGAGTCACGCACTCCGTGAGCCGCGACACGCGCGCCGCTTCGCGCAACGCACGTACGAGACGTTGCACGCGAGAGACAGGAGGATAAGAGCCGCATATATTTGGAGAGAGGAATCGTGTCGAACGGCAGGTGACGATCCGCGCGCCGCTCTCTCTCACTCGGTCGACCACGCCACAACGTTCGTTGCAACGTTGCGTCTGGGACCGTGGACGACGAGTGTCGAGATCGACCGCACGCGAGATCCCCTCCGATCACACCGCCCAGGCG
>NW_012059497.1:0-544 GCF_000956235.1 Wasmannia auropunctata | reverse complement strand
TGGAGCGTTGTACGATTTTTTTTCACCGAGTTATTCAACATTAAAGCAAAAATGGTCCTTTTTGCTTCAATGTAGAATAACTTGGTGAAAAAAAATCATACAACGCTCCAAAAAAAAGCAAATTAAAGGTAAAGATTCACTCTTTCGAAAGCTGTAAACTGCATTTGCATGCGAATTTTTATTCGCGCCGTGGAACTTGTCAAAGTTCGTAAAAAATTTTGAGATTCGTCGGGTCTCCCTTTCTATCATACAACAAAAAAGCAAATTGAAGGTAGAGATTCACTCTTTCAAAAGCAGTAAACTGCATTTGTGTGCGATTTCTAGTTTATGCCACAAAACCTTTTAAATTTAGTACACATTTTTAGAGATTTGACGCATTTTCATTTGGACCTATGTAATTCCATAAAAAATAAACAGGATCCTTTTCTAAAGTGTCGATCTGAAAAGTAGAGATTTCAAGCTGTAAAATGCTTTTTTGAACATCTCGATACGATCATTTTTGACGAAGTTACACTCATTTGAAGCTTGTACTGAGTCGACAAGG
>NW_012059496.1:0-463 GCF_000956235.1 Wasmannia auropunctata | reverse complement strand
TTCATATACGTTCGAGAAGCCGTACGGGGTGTACGAGACACGAGTAACGTGTACGCACGACCGCATCGTACCGCTCGGCTAGCCGAGCGCACCGCACCTCTTATAGTACCCAACCGACCGGACAAGCGGTCGGCGACGCACGGTCTTATGCACGGCCGCTTATGGGCGCGAACGTCGATAGACCGAGGCGCGCGGGACTTAGCCGCTGGAAGCGAGGTACCGCCGCGGCGTGTTGCTTTGGCCAAGTGTACCTCCGGCGCCGAAAATTCTTCGCTATCGGGGCGAACGGACGACGGGGGTGCACGGGGGTGGTAGGGTGGCCGAATAAACGTGCGGGCGCGCGAATCGACGTAATATTAAGGGGGCTAGCGGGGAAGCGTCGATCGGCCAGGTTTACCTCCGGACCCGACCGAGCCGAAAATTTTCTAAGTCCCGCGCGGCGACTGAGTCGACAAGGCACACA
>NW_012059495.1:0-315 GCF_000956235.1 Wasmannia auropunctata | reverse complement strand
GAAGACGGCGAGTCTGAGAGTATGCATGTATACTCGAATCTTGCCCTCTGAGGGATACATGCCCTTGCAATGAAGGTGGATCAGGTGTCCTGGCTTTACGAAGTCCAGTGCGCCGGGCTGGTCAATGTTGTTTGGAGCCATAACTCCTAGCGGCCGTCCTTGGCGGTTGCGTTGTCCTAATGCTCGAGGACGTCTGGGCAGTCGCGTTTGTGAAGGTGCCAGAAAGTCATAGGTTGGGTGAGGATGTTCCGACTCTCCCGGTGTCCTTGATTCCCTCTCGGGGTTTCTTTGGGCCCGGGGTCAGGGTCGAGCTCT
>NW_012059494.1:0-436 GCF_000956235.1 Wasmannia auropunctata | reverse complement strand
GTGCACGGGGGCTCTAGGGTGGCCGAATAAACGTGCGGGCACGCGAATCGACGTAACATTAAGGGCTTTAGCGGGGAAGCGTAGATCGGCCAGGTTTACCTCCGGACCCGACCGAGCCGAAATTTTTCTAAGTCCCGCGCGGCGTGTTGCTTTCGCGCGGCGTGTTGCTTTCGCCGCGATTACCTCCGGCGCCGAAAATTCTCCGCTATCGAGGCGAACGGACGACGGGGGTGCACGGGGCACTAGGGTGGCCGAATAAACGTGCGGGCACGCGAATCGACGTAACATTAAGGGCTTTAGCGGGGAAGCGTAGATCGGCCAGGTTTACCTCCGGACCCGACCGAGCCGAAATTTTCTAAGTCCCGCGCGGCGTGTTGCTTTCGCCGCGATTACCTCCGGCGCCGAAAATTCTCCGCTATCGAGGCGAACGGACGTA
>NW_012059493.1:0-401 GCF_000956235.1 Wasmannia auropunctata | reverse complement strand
GAGCTAGCCGAGAGCGCGTCTATCTCTATGTTCTCGCGCGCGCTTGTGCCGTGTCACGATGCCGAAGCAAGGACGAGGTAATCTCGTTCGGCGCCGCGTTCCGCTCGCGCGAGTCACGCACTCCGTGAGCCGCGACACGCGCGCCGCTTCGCGCAACGCACGTACGAGACGTTGCACGCCGAGAGACAGGAGGATAAGAGCCGCATATATTTGGAGAGAGGAATCGTGTCGAACGGCAGGTGACGATCCGCGCGCCGCTCTCTCTCACTCGATCGACCACGCCACAACGTTCGTTGCAACGTTGCGTCTGGGACCGTGGACGACGAGTGTCGAGATCGACCGCACGCGAGATCCCCTCCGGTCACACCGCCCAGGCGCGCGTACGCGCGCGCAGGCGGTGC
>NW_012059492.1:0-324 GCF_000956235.1 Wasmannia auropunctata | reverse complement strand
GAACGCAAGGATACGACGTTTCCGAGCTTCAAACGGCGAGAATCGACGTTTGAGCGGTGGGAACGTCGCGGGCGCTCGGATCCGGCGGTTCCGCGCTTCGCACGTCGAGATTCGACGTTTGAATGGTGGAAACGCCGCGAACGCAAGGATACGACGTTTCCGAGCTTCAAACGGCGAGAATCGACGTTTGAGCGGTGGGGAACTCGCGTGCCCTCGGATCCGGCGGTTCCGCGCTTCGCACGTCGAGATTCGACGTTTGAATGGTGGAAACGCCGCGAACGCAAGGATACGACGTTTCCGAGCTTCAAACGGCGAGAATCGACG
>NW_012059491.1:0-429 GCF_000956235.1 Wasmannia auropunctata | reverse complement strand
GCGTTTCGCATACAAAACTTTGACGACCTCAGAGCAGGCGAGATCACCCGCTGAATTCAAGCATATTATTAAGCGGAGGAAAAGAAACTAACTAAGGATTTCCTTAGTAGCGGCGAGCGAACAGGAAAGAGCCCAGCGCCGAATCCCGCGGTTCCGCCGCAGGGAAATGTGGTGTTTGGGAGGGTCCGTTTATCCCGAGGTGCCGCGTCGCGTCCAAGTCCATCTTGAATGGGGCCACTTACCCGCAGAGGGTGCCAGGCCCGTAGCGACCGGTGCGCGTCTCGGGAGGATCTCTCCTTAGAGTCGGGTTGCTTGAGAGTGCAGCTCTAAGTGGGTGGTAAACTCCATCTAAGGCTAAATACGACCACGAGACCGATAGCGAACAAGTACCGTGAGGGAAAACTGAGTCGACAAGGCACACAGGGGATA
>NW_012059490.1:0-327 GCF_000956235.1 Wasmannia auropunctata | reverse complement strand
TATCCCCTGTGTGCCTTGTCGACTCAGTCCATCTTTCGGGGCCGTGCTGGCCTCCGAGGAGGAGAGAGGAGCCAGTCTTCCCTGGGCGTCGTCCGAAATGACACAAACGAGTGGGAGAGGAGAAGAATGAGGGTTGTTGACCGAGGCGTCAACGAGATCTGGCGCGGGCGCGCGCGCGACGAAGGTGTCGCGCCGCCGCCGCCCGGAGACCAAGAGCGCCCCAAGTACAAGTGGAGATATATATATATAAGATACGTTCGCCCGAGGAGAGAAGAGCGCGACGACGGGACCTCGACGCGAGAGACACGTCGCGCCGCTCCGCGCCGC
>NW_012059489.1:0-352 GCF_000956235.1 Wasmannia auropunctata | reverse complement strand
GCGTGTTGCTTTCGCCGCGATTACCTCCGGCGCCGAAAATTCTTCGCTATCGGGGCGAACGGACGACGGGGGTGCACGGGGGTGGTAGGGTGGCCGAATAAACGTGCGGGCTGGCGAATCGCCGTAATATTAAGGGACGTAGCGGGAATACGGGTCGAGTCGGCCAGGTTTACCTCGGACCCGACCGAGCCGAAAATTTTCTAAGTCCCGCGCGGCGTGTTGCTTTCGCGCGGCGTGTTGCTTTCGCCGCGATTACCTCCGGCGCCGAAAATTCTTCGCTATCGGGGCGAACGGACGACGGGGGTGCACGGGGGTGGTAGGGTGGCCGAATAAACGTGCGGGCTGGCGAATA
>NW_012059488.1:0-458 GCF_000956235.1 Wasmannia auropunctata | reverse complement strand
GAAAGCAACACGCCGCGCGAAAGCAACACGCCGCGCGGGACTTAGAAAATTTTCGGCTCGGTCGGGTCCGGAGGTAAACCTGGCCGATCGACGATTCCTCGCTAGCCCCCTTAATATTACGTCGATTCGCCAGCCCGCACGTTTATTCGGCCACCCTACCACCCCCGTGCACCCCCGTCGTCCGTTCGCCCCGATAGCGAGAATTTCGGCGACCGGAGGTAATCGCGGGGCGAAAAGGCAACACGCCGCGCGAAAGCAACACGCCGCGCGGGACTTAGAAAATTTTCGGCTCGGTCGGGTCCGGAGGTAAACCTGGCCGATCGACGATTCCCCGCTAGCCCCCTTAATATTACGTCGATTCGCCAGCCCGCACGTTTATTCGGCCACCCTACCACCCCCGTGCACCCCCGTCGTCCGTTCGCCCCGATAGACTGAGTCGACAAGGCACACAGGGGATA
>NW_012059487.1:0-423 GCF_000956235.1 Wasmannia auropunctata | reverse complement strand
GAGCGATCGTTGGACGTTCGCCGAGCTGAGCGAGACGCGCTCCCTCCCATCTTTCGGCGCCGTGCTGGCCTCCGAGGAGGAGAGAGGAGCCAGTTTTCCCTGGGCGTCGTCCGAAATGACACAAACGAGTGGGAGAGGAGAAGAATGAGGGTTGTTGACCGAGGCGTCAACGAGATCTGGCGCGGGCGCGCGCGCGACGAAGGTGTCGCGCCGCCGCCGCCCGGAGACCAAGAGCGCCCCAAGTACAAGTGGAGATATATATATATAAGATACGTTCGCCCGAGGAGAGAAGAGCGCGACGACGGGACCTCGACGCGAGAGTCACGTCGCGCCGCTCCGCGCCGCCGCCCTGCGTAGGCCGCCCCACCGTACTCTCGGTGAGAGGTGCGCCTCAGACTGAGTCGACAAGGCACACAGGGGATA
>NW_012059486.1:0-522 GCF_000956235.1 Wasmannia auropunctata | reverse complement strand
CGTATCCTTGCGTTCGCGGCGTTTCCACCATTCAAACGTCGAATCTCGACGTGCGAAGCGCGGAACCGCCGGATCCGAGCGCCCACGACGTTCCCACCGCTCAAACGTCGATTCCTCGCCGTTTGAAGCTCGGAAACGTCGTATCCTTGCGTTCGCGGCGTTTCCACCATTCAAACGTCGAATCTCGACGTGCGAAGCGCGGAACCGCCGGATCCGATCGCCCGCGACGTACCCACCGCTCAAACGTCGATTCTCGCCGTTTGAAGCTCGGAAACGTCGTATCCTTGCGTTCGCGGCGTTTCCACCATTCAAACGTCGAATCTCGACGTGCGAAGCGCGGAACCGCCGGATCCGAGCGCCCGCGACGTACCCACCGCTCAAACGTCGATTCTCGCCGTTTGAAGCTCGGAAACGTCGTATCCTTGCTACGGCGACGTTCCACGGATTCGAAACGTCGAATCTCGACGTGCGAAGCGCGGAACCGCCGGGATCCGAGCGCCCGCGACGTACCCACCGCTCAAC
>NW_012059485.1:0-459 GCF_000956235.1 Wasmannia auropunctata | reverse complement strand
CTTAGCCGCTGGAAGCGAGGTACCGCCGCGGCGTGTTGCTTTGGCCAAGTTACCTCCGGCGCCGAAAATTCTTCGCTATCGGGGCGAACGGACGACGTGGGTGCACGGGGGTGGTAGGGTGGCCGAATAAACGTGCGGGCACGCGAATCGGCGTAACAATAAGGGGGCTAGCGGGGAAGCGTCGATCGGCCAGGTTTACCTCCGGACCCGACCGAGCCGAAAATTTTCTAAGTCCCGCGCGGCGTGTTGCTTTCGCGCGGCGTGTTGCTTTCGCCGCGATTACCTCCGGCGCCGAAAATTCTTCGCTATCGGGGCGAACGGACGACGGGGTGCACGGGGTGGTAGGTGGCCGAATAAACGTGCGGGCACGCGAATCGACGTAATATTAAGGGGGCTAGCGGGGAAGCGTCGATCGGCCAGGTTTACCTCCGGACCCGAACTGAGTCGACAAGGCACACA
>NW_012059484.1:0-454 GCF_000956235.1 Wasmannia auropunctata | reverse complement strand
AAGAACTTTGAAGAGAGAGTTCAAGAGTACTTGAAACCGTTCAGGGGTAAACCTAAGAAACCCAAAAGATCGAACGGGGAGATTCATCGTCAGCGACGCTGGCTTCGCGTCGGTGGGCGATGTCCCGCGGGGCCTCGCGGCTCGCGCGCGGACACGCTGCCGTTGCGTCGATGTCCGGCGTTACGCCGTCGTGCACTTCTCCCCTAGTAGAACGTCGCGACCCGCTGGGTGTCGGTCTACGGCCCGGGTGCGGTGACTGACGCGCCGCCGGTAAAACGGCGCGCGTCAAACCCCCGGTCGCCCGGCCGGCTGCCCGGCGGTACACGCAAGGTATCAGGCCGCAGCTCTCTCGTCGCGCCGCGAGTCTCTCCGCTCTCTCGGGAGCGCGAGGGACTCCGCGTGCGCGCGCCAGAGTGTGCGTCGAGGCCGTCGCAAGCGCGCGCCACGGTACACA
>NW_012059483.1:0-444 GCF_000956235.1 Wasmannia auropunctata | reverse complement strand
CGGCCAAGTACCTCGCCTGACACGTCAGGTTAGCGCTCGGTCAGGTTTGCGCTCTGTCAGGTTAGCGCTCGGTCAGGTTAGCGCTCGTTCGGTCTCGCGCTCGGTCAGGTTAGCGCTCGGTTAGGCTAGCGCGTACGTCGGTCCTACCGCCGGCGGGTCTGTCGCGCGCTCCGCGGCTAAGTCCCGCGCCGCGTGTTGCTTTCGCCGACGGGGCCGACAGGCGCTCAGCGGCCAAGTGCCTCGCCTGACACGTCGGGCTAGCGCTCGGTCAGGTTAGCGCTCGGTCAGGTTAGCGCTCGGTCAGGTTAGCGCTCGTTCGGTCTCGCGCTCGGTCAGGTTAGCGCTCGGTTAGGCTAGCGCGTACGTCGGGCCTACCGCCGGCGGGTCTGTCGCGCGCTCCGCGGCTAAGTCCCGCGACTGAGTCGACAAGGCACACAGGGGATA
>NW_012059482.1:0-385 GCF_000956235.1 Wasmannia auropunctata | reverse complement strand
GTTCGCCTCGATAGCGGAGAATTTTCGGCGCCGGAGGTAAACGCGGCGAAAGCAACACGCCGCTCGAGAGGAACACGCCGCGCGGGACTTAGGAAATTTTCGGGTCGGGTCCGGAGGTAAACCTGGCCGATCGACGCTTCGCTTCCCCGCTGGCGCCCTTAANATTACGTCGATTCGCGTGCCCGTACGTCTATTCGGCCACCCGAGTGCCCCCGTGCACCCCCGTCGTCCGTTCGCCACGGTAGCGGAGAATTTTCGGCGCCGGAGGTAAACGCGGCGAAAGCAACACGCCGCGCGAAAGCAACACGCCGCGCGAGACTTAGAAAAATTTTCGGCTCTGTCGGGTCCGGAGGTAAAACTGAGTCGACAAGGCACACAGGGGATA
>NW_012059481.1:0-385 GCF_000956235.1 Wasmannia auropunctata | reverse complement strand
GTCGAATATCTCGAAAAATAAGCACACTAGGAAAAATGTTTCAGACAAAGTTGTAGGGTTTCGAGGGGGACATAAGATGATAACATTGGTTTGACCCTGAGTGGCATCGTCAAAGGTCAGGACAAGGTCACTTTGAATTTTTTAAATGGAACCCCCAATTTTTCATTACATGTTTTTATAGCACGCCTCGAGAACTTTCCAAAATACATAAATAAAATATTTTTTTATGAAATAAATCTTGAGTTATGAAGCTTGAAAGTTGGAGTACTGTCGGCATTAGCATCATCCAAGGTGTCCAAACACTAGCTAAAACCTTTTGAATGTTGTTCATGACATTGATAAAGGCCAACGACCTTGGCCATCTTTAGCTAGTGTTTGGACACCT
>NW_012059480.1:0-365 GCF_000956235.1 Wasmannia auropunctata | reverse complement strand
CTTGACTCTAGTCTGGCACCTGTAAGGAGACATGAGAGGTGTAGCATAAGTGGGAGATGGCAACATCGCCGGTGAAATACCACTACTTTCATCGTTTCCTTACTTACTCGGTTGGGCGGAGCGCGTGCCCCGAGGGCTTCGTGCCCCGGCGGTCACGGTGTTCTAGAGCCAAGCGTGTCAGAGTGGCGTGAGGCCTCGGCCGATCGCCGTTTGTACTCCCGCGTGATCCGATTTCGAGGACACTGCCAGGCGGGGAGTTTGACTGGGGCGGTACATCTGTCAAAGAATAACGCAGGTGTCCTAAGGCTAGCTCAGCGAGGACAGAAACCTCGCGTAGAGCAAAAGGGCAAAAGCTGGCTTGATCT
>NW_012059479.1:0-455 GCF_000956235.1 Wasmannia auropunctata | reverse complement strand
GCGGTGTGTTGCTTTCGCGCGGCGTTTGCTTTCGCCGCGTTTACCTCCGGCGCCAAAAATTTTCCGCTATCGAGGCGAACGGTCGACGGGGGTGCACGGGGGCGACTCGGGTGGCCGAATAGACGTGTGGGCACGGAAATCGACGTAATACTTTAAGGGTGCCAGCGGGGAAGCGAAGCGTCGATCGGCCAGGTTTACCTCCGGACCCGACCCGAAAATTTTCTAAGTCCCGTCGCGGCGTGTTGCTTTCGCGCGGCGTTTGCTTTCGCCGCGTTTACCTCCGACGCCGAAAATTACTCCGCTATCGAGGCGAACGGTCGACGGTGGTGCACGGGGGCACTTGAGTGGCCGAACAGACGTGCGGGCACGCGAATCGACGAATAATAAGGGCGCCAGCGGGGAAGCGAAGCGTCGATCGGCCAGGTTTACCGTCCGGACCCGACCCGAAGTATTTC
>NW_012059478.1:0-427 GCF_000956235.1 Wasmannia auropunctata | reverse complement strand
GTTTCCACCATTCAAACGTCGAATCTCGACGTGCGAACCGCGGAACCGCCGGATCCGAGCGCCCGCGCCGTTCCCACCGCACAAACGACGATTCTCGCCGTTTGAAGCTCGGAAACGTCGTATCCTTGCGTTCGCGGCGTTTCCACCATTCAAACGTCGAATCTCGACGTGCGAAGCCCGGAACCGCCGGATCCGAGCGCCCGCGACGTTCCCACCGCTCAAACGTCGATTCTCGCCGTTTGAAGCTCGGAAACGTCGTATCCTTGCGTTCGCGGCGTTTTACCACGTTCAAACGTCGAATCTCGACGTGCGAAGCGCGGAACCGCCGGGATCCGGAGCGCCCGCGACGTTCCCGCCGCTCAAACGTCGATTCTCGCCGTTTGAAGCTCGGAAACGTCGTATTCTTGCGTTCGCGGCGTTTCCACCA
>NW_012059477.1:0-477 GCF_000956235.1 Wasmannia auropunctata | reverse complement strand
TCTAAGTCTCGCGCGGCGTGTTGCTTTCGCGCGGCGTGTTGTTTTCGCCGCGTTTACCTCCAGCGCAAAAATTCTCCGCTATCGAGGCGAACGGACGACGGGGGTGCACGGGGGCACTCGGGTGGCCAAATAGACGTGCGGGCACGCGAATCGACGTAATATTAAGGACGCTAGCGGGGAAGCGTCGATCGGCCAGGTTTACCTCCGGACCCGACAGTAGCCAAAATTTTTTAAGCCCGCGCGGCGTGTTAGCTTTCGCCGCGGTTTACCTCCGGCGCCGAAAATTATCCGCTATCGAGGCGAACGGACGACGGGGGTGCACGGGGGCACTCGCGTGGCCGAATAGACGTGCGGGCACGCGAATCGACGTAATATTAAAGGCGCTAGCGGGGAAGCGTCGATCGGCCAGGTTTACCTCCGGACCGACCCGAAAATTTTCAAGTCCCGCGACTGAGTCGACAAGGCACACAGGGGATA
>NW_012059476.1:0-331 GCF_000956235.1 Wasmannia auropunctata | reverse complement strand
TCTCGGGCTCTCGGATCCGGCGGTTCCGCGCTTCGCACGTCGAGATTCGACGTTTGAATGGTAGAAACGCCGCGAACGCAAGGATACGACGTTTCCGAGCTTTCAAAACGGCGAGAACTCGTACGTTTGAGCGGTAGGGAACGTCGGCGGGCGCGTCGGACTCCGGCGGTTCCGCGTCTTCGCACGTCGAGATTCGACGTTTGAATGGTAGAAACGCCGCGGAACGCGAAGGATACGACGTTTCCGAGCTTCAAACGGCGAGAACCGACGTTTGAGCGGTGGGAACGTCGCGGGCGCACGGATCCGGCGGTTCCGCGCTTCGCACGTCGAG
>NW_012059475.1:0-503 GCF_000956235.1 Wasmannia auropunctata | reverse complement strand
CCGCGACGTTCCCACCGCTCAAACGTCGATTCTCGCCGTTTGAAGCTCGGAAACGTCGTATCCTTGCGTTCGCGGCGTTTCCACCATTCAAACGTCGAATCTCGACGTGCCGAAGCGCGGAACCGCCGGACTCCGAGCGCCCGCGACGTTCCCACCGCTCAAACGTCGATTCTCGCCGTTTGAAGCTCGGAAACGTCGTATCCTTGCGTTCGCGGCGTTTCCACCATTCAAACGTCGAATCTCGACGTGCGAAGGGCCGGAACCGCCGGACTCCGAGCGACCCGCGACGTTCCCACCTGCTCAAACGTCGAGTTCTCGCCGTTTGAAGCTCGGAAACGTCGTATCCTTGCGTTCGCGGCGTTTCCACCATTCAAACGTCGAATCTCGACGTGCGAAGCCGCGGAACCGCCGGATCCGAGCGCCCGCGACGTTCCCAACGCTCAAACGTCCGATTCCTCGCCGTTTGAAGCTCGGAAACGTCGTATCCTTTCGCCGTTCGCGGA
>NW_012059474.1:0-390 GCF_000956235.1 Wasmannia auropunctata | reverse complement strand
TGTGTGCCTTGTCGACTCAGTAACGTCGTATCCTTGCGTTCGCGGCGTTTCTACCATTCAAACGTCGAATCTCGACGTGCGAAGCGCCGAACCGCCGGATCCGAGCGCCCGCGACGTTCCACCGCTCAAACCGTCGATTCTCGTCGTTTGAAGCTCGGAAACGTCGTATCCTTGCGTTCGCGGCGTTTCTACCATTCAAACGTCGAATCTCGACGTGCGAAGCGCCGAACCGCCGGATCCGAGCGCCCGCGACGTTCCCACCGCTCAAACGTCGATTCTCGCCGTTTGAAGCTCGGAAACGTCGTATCCTTGCGTTCGCGGCGTTTCTACCATTCAAACGTCGAATCTCGACGTGCGAAGCGCCGAACCACGTAATAACTTCGTATAGCA
>NW_012059473.1:0-531 GCF_000956235.1 Wasmannia auropunctata | reverse complement strand
TCCGCGCTTCGCACGTCGAGATTCGACGTTTGAATGGTGGAAACGCCGCGAACGCAACGGACACGTACGTTCCGAGCTTACAAACGGCGAGAATCGTACGTTTAGCGGTGGGAACGTCGCGGGCGCTCGGATCCGGCGGCTCCGCGCTTCGCACGTCGAGATTCGACGTTTGAATGGTGGAAACCCGCCGCGTAACGGCCTAAGGACATGACGTTTCCGAGCTTCAAACGGCGAGGAATCGACGTTTGAGCGGTGGGAACGTCGCGGGCGCTCGGATCCGGCGGTTCCGCGCTTCGCACGTCGAGATTCGACGTTTGAATGGTGGAAACGCCGCGAACGCAAGGACACGACGTTTCCGAGCTTCAAACGGCGAGAATCGACGTTTGAGCGGAGGGAACGTCGCGGGCGCTCGGATCCGGCGGTTCCGCGCTTCGCACGTCGAGATTCGACGTTTGAATGGTGGAAACGCCGCGAACGCAAGGATACGACGTTTCCGAGGCTTCAAACGGCGAGAATCGACGTTTGAGCGGC
>NW_012059472.1:0-519 GCF_000956235.1 Wasmannia auropunctata | reverse complement strand
GCGGTTCCGCGCTTCGCACGTCGAGATTCGACGTTTGAATGGTGGAAACGCCGCGAACGCAAGGATACGACGTTTCCGAGCTTCAAACGGCGAGAATCGACGTTTGAGCGGTGGGAACGTCGCGGGCGACTACGGGATCCGGCGGTTTCCGGCGACGTTCGCACGTCGAGATTCGACGTTTGAATGGTGGAAACGTCCGCGAACGCAAGGATACGACGTTTCCGAGCTTCAAACGGCGAGAATCGACGTTTGAGCCGGTTGGGAACCCGTTCGCGGGTCGCCTTCGGATCCGGCGTTCGTCGCTTACGTCACGTACGAGATTCGACGTTTGAATAGGTGTAACGCCGCGAACGCAAGGATACGACGTTTCCGAGCTTCAAACGGCGAGAATCGACGTTTGAGCGGTGGGAACGTCGCGGGCGCTCGGATCCGGCGGTTCCGCGCTTCGCACGTCGAGATTCGACGTTTGAATGGTGGAAACGCCGCGAACGCAAGGATACGACGTTTCCGAGCTTCAAA
>NW_012059471.1:0-437 GCF_000956235.1 Wasmannia auropunctata | reverse complement strand
TATCCCCTGTGTGCCTTGTCGACTCAGTAACGTCGTATCCTTGCGTTCGCGGCGTTTCCACCATTCAAACGTCGAATCTCGACGTGCGAAGCGCGGAACCGCCGGATCCGAGCGCCCGCGACGTTCCCACCGCCTCAAACCCGTTCGATTCTCCGTCCGTTTGAAGCTCGGAAACGTCGTATCCTTGCGTTCGCGGCGTTTCCACCATTCAAACGTCGAATCTCGACGTGCGAAGCGCGGAACCGCCGGATCCGAGCGCCCGCGACGTTCCCACCGCTCAAACGTCGATTCTCGCCGTTTGAAGCTCGGAAACGTCGTATCCTTGCGTTCGCGGCGTTTCCACCATTCAAACGTCGAATCTCGACGTGCGAAGCGCGGAACCGCCGGATACGTAATAACTTCGTATAGTTCCCACCGCTCAAACGTCGATTTCTCGA
>NW_012059470.1:0-540 GCF_000956235.1 Wasmannia auropunctata | reverse complement strand
TATCCCCTGTGTGCCTTGTCGACTCAGTTGTATGCTATACGAAGTTATTACGTACCGCTCAAACGTCGATTCTCGCCGTTTGAAGCTCGGAAACGTCGTATCCTTGCGTTCGCGGCGTTTCCACCATTCAAACGTCGAATCTCGACGTGCGAAGCGCGGAACCGCCGGATCCGAGCGCCCGCGACGTTCCCACCGCTCAAACGTCGATTCTCGCCGTTTGAAGCTCGGAAACGTCGTATCCTTGCGTTCGCGGCGTTTCCACCATTCAAACGTCGAATCTCGACGTGCGAAGCGCGGAACCGCCGGATCCGAGCGCCCGCGACGTTCCCACCGCTCAAACGTCGATTCTCGCCGTTTGAAGCTAGGAAACGTCGTATCCTTGCGTTCGCGGCGTTTCCACCATTCAAACGTACGGAACTACTCGACGGGTGCGGAAGCGCCGAACCGCCGGATCCGAGCGCCCGCGACGTTCCCACCGCTCAAACGTCGATCTCGCCGTTTGAAGCTCGGAAACTCGTATCCTTGCGTTCGCGCGTTTAC
>NW_012059469.1:0-935 GCF_000956235.1 Wasmannia auropunctata | reverse complement strand
TTATTACGTATTCGGCCACCCTAGTGCCCCCGTGCACCCCCGTCGTCCGTTCGCCTCGATAGCGGAGAATTTTCGGCGCCGGAGGTAATCGCGGCGAAAAGCAACACGCCGCGCGAAAGCAACACGCCGCGCGGGACTTCGAAAAATTTCGGCTCGTCGGTCCGACGTAACCTGGCCGACTCTACGCTTCCCGCTAAAGCCCTCAATAGTTACGTCGTATTCGCGTCGACCGTCACCGTTTATTCGGCCCACCCTAGTGCCCCCGTGCACCCCCGACGTCCGTTCGTCCTCGATAGCGGAGAATTTTCGGCGCCGGAGGTAATCGCGGCGAAAGCAACACGCCGCGCGGGACTTAGAAAATTTTCGGCTCGGTCGGGTCCGGAGGTAAACCTGGCCGATCTAACGCTTCCCCGCTAAAGCCCTTAATGTTACGTCGATTACGCGTAGCCCGCACGTTTAGTTCGGCCAACCCTTAGTGACCCCCGTTGCACCCCGTCGTCCGTTCGCCTCGATAGCGGAGAATTTTTGGCGCCGGAGGTAATCGCGGTCGAAAGCAACACGCCGCGCGAAAGCAACACGCCGCGCGGGACTTAGAAAAATTTCGGCTCGGTCGGGTCCGGAGGTAAACCTGGCCGATCTACGCTTCCCCGCTAAAGCCCTTAAATGTTACGTCGATTCGCGTGCCCGCACGTTTATTCGGACCACCCTAGTGCCCCCGTGCACCCCCGTCGTCCGTTCCGCCTCGATAGCGGAGAATTTTCGGCGCCGGAGGTAATCGCGGTCGAAAAGACAACACGCCGCGCGAAAGCAACACGCCGACGTCGGGACTTAGTAAAAATTTACGGTCGTCGGTCGGAGTCCGGAGGTAAAACCTGGCCGATCTACGCTTCCCCGCTAAAGCCCTTAATGTTACGTCGATTCGCGTGCCCGCACGA
>NW_012059468.1:0-477 GCF_000956235.1 Wasmannia auropunctata | reverse complement strand
GCCGTTTGAAGCGAGCAAACGTCGTATCCTTGCGTTCGCGGCGTTTCCACCATTCAAACGTCGAATCTCGACGTGCGAAGCGCGGAACCGCCCGGATCCCGAGCGTCCGCCGTACGTTCCCACCGCTCTAACGTCGTATTCTCGTCGTTAGAAGCTCGAAACGTCGTATCCTTGCGTTCGCGGCGTTTCCACCATTCAAACGTCGAATCTCGACGTGCGAAGCGCGGAACCGCCGGATCCCGAGCGCCGCGACGTTCCCACCACTCAACGTCGATTCTCGTCCGTTGAAGCGAGGAACGTCGTATCCTTGCGTTCGCGGCGTTTCCACCATTCAAACGTCGTAATCTCGACGTGCGAATCGCGGAACCGCCGGATCCGAGCGCCCGCGACGTTCCCATCGCTCAACGTCGATTCTCGCGTTAAGCGAGGAACGTCGTATCCTTGCGTTCGCGGCGTTTCCACCATTCAAACGTCGAA
>NW_012059467.1:0-371 GCF_000956235.1 Wasmannia auropunctata | reverse complement strand
AGTCGCCGACTCAGCGCTCGCTCACGAGAAGGGCGCAAAGAGCAGGACCTCCGGAACGTTAATGATCCTTCCGCAGGTTCACCTACGGAAACCTTGTTACGACTTTTACTTCCTCTAAATGATCAAGTTTGGTCATCTTCCCGGCAACATCGGCAATGCCGACGCATTGCCGCGCACCAGTCCGAAGACCTCACTAAATCATTCAATCGGTAGTAGCGACGGGCGGTGTATACAAAGGGCAGGGACGTAATCAACGCGAGCTTATGACTCGCGCTTACTGGGAATTCCTCGTTCATGGGGAACAATTGCAAGCCCCAATCCCTAGCACGAAGGAGGTTCAGCGGGTTACCCGGGCCTTTCGGCCAGGGAAA
>NW_012059466.1:0-492 GCF_000956235.1 Wasmannia auropunctata | reverse complement strand
GTAATCGCGGCGAAAGCAACACGCCGCGCGAAAGCAACACGCCGCGCGGGACTTAGAAAAATTTCGGCTCGGTCGGGTCCGGAGGTAAACCTGGCCGATCTACGCTTCCCCGCTAAAGCCCTTAATGTTACGTCGATTCGCGTGCCCGCACGTTTATTCGGGACACCCTAGTAGTCCCCGTGACACCCCGTCGTCCGTTCGCCTCCGAATTAGCGGACGAATTTTCGGCGTCCGGAGGTAAAGTCGACGGCGAAAAGGGCAAACGACGCCGCGCGAAAGCAACACGCCGCGCGGGACTTAGAAAAATTTCGGCTCGGTCGGGTCCGGAGGTAAACCTGGCCGATCTACGCTTCCCCGCTAAAGCCCTTAATGTTACGTCGATTCGCGTGCCCGCACGTTATTCGGCACCCTAGTGCCCCGTGCACCCCGTCGTCCGTTCGCCTCGATAGCGGAGAATTTTGGCGCCGGAGGTAATCGCGGCGAAAGCAACAA
>NW_012059465.1:0-479 GCF_000956235.1 Wasmannia auropunctata | reverse complement strand
TGTAATCCTTGCGTTCGCGGCGTTTCTACCATTCAAACGTCGAATCTCGACGTGCGAAGCGCGGAACCGCCGGATCCGAGCGCCCGCGACGTTCCCACCGCTCAAACCCCGATTCTCGCCGTTTGAAGCTCGAACGTCGTATCCTTGCGTTCGCGGCGTTTCTACCATTCAAACGTCGAATCTCGACGTGCGAAGCGCCGAACCGCCGGATCCGAGCGCCCGCGACGTTCCCACCGCTCAAACGTCGATTCTCGCCGTTTGAAGCTCGGAAACGTCGTATCCTTGCGTTCGCGGCGTTTCTACCATTCAAACGTCGAATCTCGACGTGCGAAGCGCCGAACGCCGGATCCGAAGCGCCCGCGACGGTTCCACCGGCTCAAACGTCGATTCTCGCCGTTTTGAAGCTCGGAAACGTCGTATCCTTTGCGTTCGCGGCGTTTTCTACCATTCAAACGGTCGAATCTCGACGTGCGAAGAGA
>NW_012059464.1:0-470 GCF_000956235.1 Wasmannia auropunctata | reverse complement strand
TATCCCCTGTGTGCCTTGTCGACTCAGTTGTATGCTATACGAAGTTATTACGTTTGCGGTCGTTCTTGTTAATTAAATATAGGGTTTCTCTGGGGCCCTGGGTGAGGGTCTGGCTCTTCTCCGATATTATTCACGATGTCTGAACGCTGTGACTCGCGCGAGTTCCGACTTTCTTGGTGTCCTTGATCCCCTCGCGGGGTATCTTTGGGCCCGGGGTCAGGGTCGGGCTCTCCTCCGGTCATCCGATCACTCGCGATGTTTAGACTAATCGAGCATTGTGTCTGGGCTTATCCTGGACTGAGTACATTAAACCAACATCCAGCTGGAGCAGGGGTAAGGCCAATGTTATGGCGACCTTATCTTGAGCTCATCCTGCTAGACGTAGGAGGCCCGGTTATCACACGCCACCGGTAGTGCCTCAATTGCGTTTATACTGCAAGCTGCCCCGAAGACGGCGAGTCTGAGAGTAA
>NW_012059463.1:0-403 GCF_000956235.1 Wasmannia auropunctata | reverse complement strand
CTCGCGTTTGAAGTTCGGAAACGTCGTATCCTTGCGTTCGCGGCGTTTCTACCATTCAAACGTCGAATCTCGACGTGCGAAGCGCGGAACCGCCGGATCCGAGCGCCCGCGACGTTCCCACCGCTCAAACGTCGATTCTCGCCGTTTGAAGCTCGGAAACGTCGTATCCTTGCGATCGCAACGTTTCTACCATTCAAACGTCGAATCTCGACGTGCGAAGCGCGGAACCGCCGGATCCGAGCGCCCGCGACGTTCCCACCGCTCAAACGTCGATTCTACGCCGTTTGAAGTCTCGGAAACGTCGTATCCTTGCGTTCGACGGTCGTTTCTACCATTCTAAACGTCGAATCTTCGACGTAGGCGAAGCGCGGGGAACCGCCGGGATCCGAGCGCCCGCGACGTT
>NW_012059462.1:0-398 GCF_000956235.1 Wasmannia auropunctata | reverse complement strand
CCAAGTGTCTCGCCTGACACGTCGGGCTAGCGCTCGGTCAGGTTAGCGCTCGGTCAGGTTAGCGCTCGGTCAGGTTAGCGCTCGTTCGGTCTCGCGCTCGGTGGTCAGGTTAGCGCTCGGTTAGGCTAGCGCGTACTCGGGCCTACCGCCGCGGGTCTGTCGCGCGCTCCCGCGGCCTAAGTCCCGCGCCGCGTCGTTGCTTTCGCCTAGGGCCGACAGCGCTCAACGGCCAAGTGCCGTCGCCTGACACGTCGGCTAGCGCTCGGTCAGGTTAGCGCTCGGTCAGGTTAGCGCTCGTTCGGTCTCGCGCTCGGTCAGGTTAGCGCTCGGTCAGGCTAGCGCGTACGTCGGGCCTACCGCCGGCGGGGCTGACGAGCGGTCGGCGGCCAAGTTCCAAC
>NW_012059461.1:0-303 GCF_000956235.1 Wasmannia auropunctata | reverse complement strand
TTTTTCGTTTCGAAGACTCGAGGATATGTATATAATGTTTTTAAAGCAACGAAATGTTTCTAAAAATACAATCTTTTTCTTCGAAGACTTGAGGATGTATATATAATTTTTTTAAAGCAATGAAATATTTAAAAAAAACTATCTCTCACTTCAAAGACTCCAGAACATACATATAATTTTTTTAAAGTATATAAATATTTCTAAAAATGCAATTTCTCACTTCGAAGACTCGAGAACATACATATAATTTTTTTAAAGCATATAAATATTGCTAAAAATGCAATTTCTCACTTCGAAGATTCG
>NW_012059460.1:0-834 GCF_000956235.1 Wasmannia auropunctata | reverse complement strand
AAACACAAACCGGAATCTGGTGATGTCCCGATGATGGTTGCCCCAGATTTTATTATCGAAGATAAACAATAAGGTAGGATGACAATGACCAAAGAAACTGAATTTAAAATGCCGACGTGCATGTTCGATTTGTGGAATCGCTTTCAGACTGGGGAATTCTATTCCCGAGGAACTGAGGCTGTAAGCATAGGCAAGGGCTATGTCAGTATCGTTACTATCGTCCACATGCCGACTGGAAAGGTATTCTATACTTTCATTGACGAGACAGAGAACTACGCACCTTATCTGAAAGATACCAAAGAACAAGCAGTTAAGTGCTGGGAATGGTATTGTAAGGAGGTATTATGATCCTGACACGTAAGGAAGCTAAAGATATTTCAGATATGGCTCGTTGTGGTCAAGGACCTTCAGAACTGATGCGGGCTATAGAACATAAAGCCCGACAGGGAGGGATCGCCCTGCACGGTCAGACCATCTTCTCAGAGAACAATTGACGGGCTGATATCTCTAGGTTATGATGTAATAAGCTATAACGGCGGGGCATTCTCAATCTTATGGGGAGATGATCACTTTGAAAACTAAAAGTACAGAAAAATCGCCTATCTCTGGGTTCTTACATGCAGTCAACTGTGCATCCCATGCTGGTGCGATTAGTGAACGTTTCGATCTGGATTGTGAAATCAGCCCAGATGTTGACTGGAGGCTGGTGCGGTACGATATGGCTATGATTGATAAGGAAAAAGATGTTGTTGTTCAAATCGCCTTCACCGCGAGCTCTGGGCCAGAAGAGATCTTTGATATTTCAGTCCCAGAAGAATTTAGCTGGACTACTGA
>NW_012059459.1:0-301 GCF_000956235.1 Wasmannia auropunctata | reverse complement strand
ACCCTACACCCCCCGTGCACCCCCGGTCGTACCGTTCGCCCCGATAGCGAAGAATTTTCGGCGCCGGAGGTAAATCGCGGCGAAAGCAACACGCCGCGCGTAAAGCAAACGACGCCGCGCGGGGACTTAGGAAAATTTTCGGCTACGGTCGGGTCCGGAGGTAAACCTGGCCGATCGACGATTCCCCGCTAGCCCCCTTAATATTACGCCGACTCGCGTGCCCGCCCGTTTATTCGGCCACCCTACCACCCCCGTGCACCCCCGTCGTCCGTTCGCCCCGATAGCGAAAGAATTTTCGGCG
>NW_012059458.1:0-517 GCF_000956235.1 Wasmannia auropunctata | reverse complement strand
TATCCCCTCGTGTGCCTTGTCGACTCAGTTACATTATACGAAGTTATACGATACCGAGTTACAAATATCAGCATCATCAAGTATTTAGCATAGGTTATTACGTACACTGCTCGTATAATGACGCGTTATCGACGTATCAGTTTCGCCGCGATACGGATTGCGTTGCATGGTTCGCAGATGAATTAAGATGTTTAGCACACAAAGTAAAATCTATTATATCCACTAATGTACCCATGACAGATTTCACGCGAAACAATTGGGAAAGATTTCACAACGCTACGCATTGTCACGTGTGCGCGAAACCGTTTGCGCCTGACGACTCGCGGGTACGCGATCACTGTCATTTGACTGGACGATATAGAGGTCGGGCACAATCAAATTGCAATCTAAATTATCAAGATTCACATTGCATTCCAGTAGTTTTTTCACAATTTGTCCGGCTACGATGCGCATTTTGTTATTAAGGAAATAGCTGAAGCATATCAGGGGCGTGTAAATCTACTTCCAATAACGAAAG
>NW_012059457.1:0-481 GCF_000956235.1 Wasmannia auropunctata | reverse complement strand
TGACGTTTGAATGGTAGAAACGCCGCGAACGCAAGGATACGACGTTTCCGAGCTTCAAACGGCGAGAACTCGACCGTTTGAGCGGTCGGGTAACGTCGCGGGCGCTACGGTATCCGGACGGTTCCGCTCTTCGCACGTACGTAGTATTCGACGTTTGAATGGTAGAAACGCCGCGAACGCAAGGATACGACGTTTCCGAGCTTCAAACGGCGAGAATCGACGTTTGAGCGGTGGGAACGTCGCGGGCGCTCGGATCCGGCGGTTCCGCGCTTCGCACGTCGAGATTCGACGTTTGAATGGTAGAAACGACCGCGAACGCATGGATACGACGTTTCCGAGCTTCAAACGGCGAGAATCGACGTTTGAGCGGTGGGAACGTCGCGGCGCGTCGGAGTCCGGCTGTTCCGCGCTTCGCACGTCGAGATTCCGACGTTTGAATGGTAGAAACGCCGCGAACGCAAGGATACATCGTATAACTTCG
>NW_012059456.1:0-385 GCF_000956235.1 Wasmannia auropunctata | reverse complement strand
CGACGTTGCGAAGCGCGGAACCGCCGGATCCGAGCGCCCGCGACGTTCCCACCGCTCAAACGTCGACCTCTCCGCCGTTTGAAGCCTCGGAAACGTCGTANCCTTGCGTTACGTCGGCGTTTACCACCATTCAACGTCGAATACTCGACGTGCGAAGCGCGGAACCGCCGGATCCGAGCGCCCGCGACGTTCCCACCGCTCAAACGTCGATTCTCGCCGTTTGAAGCTCGGAAACGTCGTATCCTTGCGTTCGCCGGCGTTTCCACCATTCAAACGTCGAATCTCGACGTGCGAAGCGCGGAACCGCCGGATCCGAGCGCCCGCGACGTTCCCACCGCTCAAACGTCGATTCTCGCCGTTTGAAGCTCGGAAACGTCGTATCCTT
>NW_012059455.1:0-410 GCF_000956235.1 Wasmannia auropunctata | reverse complement strand
TATCCCCTGTGTGCCTTGTCGACTCAGTCCGAACAGACGTGCGGGCACGCGAATCGACGTAATATTAAGGGCGCTAGCGGGGAAGCGTCGATCGGCCAGGTTTACATCCGGACCCGACCCGAAAATTTTCTAAGTCCCGCGCGGCGTGTTGCTTTCGCGCGGCGTGTTGCTTTCGCCGCCTTTACCTCCGACGCCGAAAATTCTCCGCTATCGAGGCGAACGGACGACGGTGGTGCACGGGGGTACTTGAGTGGCCGAACAGACGTGCGGGCACGCGAATCGACGTAATATTAAGGGCGCTAGCGGGGAAGCGTCGATCGGCCAGGTTTACCTCCGGACCCGACAGAGTCGAAAATTTTAAGTCCCGCGCGGCCGTGTTCGCTTTCGCCGCGTTTACCTCCGGCGACGAA
>NW_012059454.1:0-433 GCF_000956235.1 Wasmannia auropunctata | reverse complement strand
GGAACCGCCGGGATCCGAGCGACCCGCGACGTTCCCTACCGCTCAAACGTCGATTCTCGCCGTTTGAAGCAGGAAACGTCGTATCCTTGCGTTCGCGCGTTCACCATTCCTAACGTCGAATCTCGACGTGCGAAGCGCGGAACCGCCGGATCCGAGCGCCCGCGACGTTCCCACCGCTCAAACGTCGATTCTCGCCCTTTGAAGCGAGGAAACGTCGTATCCTTGCGTTCGCACGTTTCCACCATTCAAACGTCGAATCTCGACGTGCGAAGCGCGGAACCGCCGGATCCGAGCGCCCGCGACGTTCCCACCGCTCAAACGACGATTCTCGCCGTTTGAAGCTCGGAAACGTCGTATCCTTGCGTTCGCGGCGTTTCCACCATTCAAACGTCGAATCTCGACGTGCGAAGCGCGGAACCGCCGGATCCGAGCG
>NW_012059453.1:0-347 GCF_000956235.1 Wasmannia auropunctata | reverse complement strand
AGCGCGAGACCGAACGAGCGCTAACCTGACCGAGCGCTAACCTGACCGAGCGCTAACCTGACCGAGCGCTAGCCCGACGTGTCAGGCGAGGCACTTGGCCGCTGAGCGCCTGTCGGCCCGTCGGCGAAAGCAACACGCGGCGCGGGACTTAGCCGCGGAGCGCGCCGACACCGACCGCCGGCGGTACGTACGGCGTACGCGCTAGCCTAACCGAGCGCTAACCTGACCGAGCGCGAGACCGAACGAGCGCTAACCTGACCGAGCGCTAACCTGACCGAGCGCTAACCTGACCGAGCGCTAGCCCGACGTGTCAGGCGAGGCACTTGGCCGCTGAGCGCCTGTCGGCA
>NW_012059452.1:0-651 GCF_000956235.1 Wasmannia auropunctata | reverse complement strand
ACGTGACGTTTCCGAGCTTCAAACGGCGAGAATCGACGTTTGAGCGGTGGGAACGTCNCGGGCGCTCGGACTCCGGCGGTGCCGCGCTTCGCACGTCAAGAATTTCGACGTTTGAATGGTTGGAAACGCCGCGAAACGCTAAGGATACGACGTTTCCGAGCTTCAAACGGCGAGAATCGACGTTTGAGCGGTGGGAACGTCGCGGGCGCTCGGACTCCGGNGGTTCCGCGCTTCGCACGTCGAGATTCGACGTTTGAAATGGTGGAAATCCGCGAACGCAAGGATACGACGTTTCCGAGCTTACAAACGGCGAGAATCGACGTTTGAGCGGTGGGAACGGCGCGGGCGCTCGGATCCGGCGGTTCCGCGCTTCGCACGTCGAGATTCGACGTTTGAATGGTGGAAACGCCGCGAACGCAAGGATACGACGTTTCCGAGCTTCAAACGGCGAGAATCGACGTTTGAGCGGTGGGAACGGCGCGGGCGCTCGGATCCGGACGTTCGCGACGACTTCGCACGTCGAGATTCGTACGTTTGAATGGTGGAAACGCCGACGGAACGCAAGGAGTACGACGTTTCCGAGCTTCAAACGGCGAGAATCGACGTTTTGAGCGGTGGGAACGGCGCGGGCGCTCGGATCCGGTCGGTTAC
>NW_012059451.1:0-339 GCF_000956235.1 Wasmannia auropunctata | reverse complement strand
CGCCGTTTGAAGCGAGGATACGTCGTAATCCTTGCGTTCGCGGCGTTTCCACCATTCAAACGTCGAATCTCGACGTGCGAAGCTCGGAACCGCCGGATCCGAGCGCCCGCGACGATCCACCGCTCAAACGTCGATTCTCGCCGTTTGAAGCGAGGAAACGTCGTATCCTTGCGTTCGCGGCGTTTCCACCATTCAAACGTCGAATCTCGACGTGCGAAGCGCGGAACCGCCGGATCCGAGCGCCCGCGACGTTCCCACCGCTCAAACGTCGATTCTCGCCGTTTGAAGCGAGGAAACGTCGTATCCTTGCGTTCGCGGCGTTTACGTAATAACTTCGTA
>NW_012059450.1:0-525 GCF_000956235.1 Wasmannia auropunctata | reverse complement strand
GTTTCTACCATTCAAACGTCGAATCTCGACGTGCGAAGCGCGGAACCGCCGGATCCGAGCGCCCGCGACGTTCCCACCGCTTCAAACGTCGATTCTCGCCGTTTGAAGCTCGGAAAACGTCGTATCCTTGCGTTCGACGGACGTTTCACCATTCAAACGTCGAATCTCGACGTGCGAAGCGCGGAACCGCCGGATCCGAGCGCCCCGCGACCGTTCCACCGCTCTAAACGTCGATTCTCGCCGTTTGAAGACTTCGGAAACGTTCGTATCCTTGCGTTTCGCGGACGTTTCACCATTCAAACGTCGAATCTCGACGTGCGAAGCGCGGAACCGCCGGATCCGAGCGCCCGCGACGTTCCCACCGCTCAAACGTCGATTCTCGCCGTTTGAAGACTTCGGAAACGTCGTATCCTTGCGTTCGCGGACGTTTCACCATTCAAACGTCGAATCTCGACGTGCGAAGCGCGGAACCGCCGGATCCGAGCGCCCGCGACGTTCCCACCGCTCAAACGTCGATTCTCGCCA
>NW_012059449.1:0-323 GCF_000956235.1 Wasmannia auropunctata | reverse complement strand
TGTGTGCCTTGTCGACTCAGTTACATTATACGAAGTTATACGATCCAGTCGAATATCTCGAAAATCAAGCCCGGGAGAGAAAAATGTTTCAGACAAAAGTTTTCGGATTTCGAGGGGGACATAAGACATTGGTTTGACCCTAAGTGGCGTCGTCAAGGTCAGGACAAGGCCACTTTGAATTTTTTAAATGGAACCCCCAATTTTTTATTACTTGTTCTTGTAGCACGCCTCGAGAACTTTCCAAAACACATAAATAAAATATTTTTTTATGAAATAAATCTTGAGTTATGAAGCTTGAAAGTTGGAGTACTGTCGGCATTAGA
>NW_012059448.1:0-441 GCF_000956235.1 Wasmannia auropunctata | reverse complement strand
TATCCCCTGTGTGCCTTGTCGACTCAGTTTCGACGTTTGAATAATAGAAACGCCGCGAACGCAACTATACGACGTTTCCGAGCTTCAAACGGCGAGAATCGACGTTTGAGCGGTGGGAACGTCGCGGGCGCTCGGATCCGGCGGTTCGGCGCTTCGCACGTCGAGATTCGACGTTTGAATGGTAGAAACGCCGCGAACGCAAGGATACGACGTTTCCGAGCTTCAAACGGCGAGAATCGACGTTTGAGCGGTGGGAACGTCGCGGGCGCTCGGATCCGGCGGTTCGGCGCTTCCGCACGTCGAGATTCGACGTTTGAATGGTAGAAACGCCGCGAACGCAAGGATACGACGTTTCCGAGCTTCAAACGGCGAGAATCGACGTTTGAGCGGTGGGAACGTCGCGGGCGCTCGGATCCACGTAATAACTTCGTATAGCATACA
>NW_012059447.1:0-772 GCF_000956235.1 Wasmannia auropunctata | reverse complement strand
TCATTCCTTACCACTCACGCCAACCGGTTCTACGTAGCTAAATCGCAATGATAATCTGCTGTCATACTCTGGATTGCGTGATGCTGCAGACTGGACGAGCACCAACAAATTACACTGGGTACTGGTAAAATCACCGTTGAAACACCAGACGGAGAGAAGCCCACCGGACTGATAGCCTACGCTGATCATGTGATACTTTCAAAAAGTATACGCTGCACGAACTATACGGCGAGGACAGCACCAACTTTCAGATGCAGAACCCTTATGGTGTAGGCTGTATCTCAGACCGGACGCTAGTACCGACGAATGCAGCGCTATATTGGCTGGCTTCGGACGGTGTGTATGCTTACTCCGGTGGAGCAACACCTGTTAAGATCATCGACCAAATCAAAAATTACATTGCATCCATAAACCAAAGTTACGCCCGTCATTGTACCGCTGGTACTGATGGGCGTTTCTTGTATCTCTCACTTGTCACTGGTGGTAACACCATTCCTAACGTAACACTCAAGTACGACTTACAGGGTGGGCGCTGGTGGCCTTGTAGCTTCGTGGCTACATCTTACTTCCTCAACGGTCAAACGCTCTACGTTGGCACATCAGATGGTCGTGTGCTTCAAATGGGCGGTGCTACTGATGGTGGTAACGTGATTAACTGGTCCATCGAGACTAAGCCATTCTCTGAAGGTGATGAAACGGTACGCAAGACCATTAACCGCATATGGGTGATAGCAGATATCGAGCCGGGATCAACGCTTAATGTGGCTTATGC
>NW_012059446.1:0-820 GCF_000956235.1 Wasmannia auropunctata | reverse complement strand
TATTGCAGGGACCAAAGGGTGGTCAAGGTGAACAAGGACTACAGGGCCCAAATGGTCTACAGGGTCCGGCAGGTAAAGATGGTGTAGACGGATCAGTTGGACCTGAGGGACCTAAAGGAGACAAAGGGTGATGAAGGTCCAGCAGGGCGTGATGGTGTTATGGGACCTCAGGGGCTTTTAGGTCCTAGGGGCTTCAACAGGGGATAAAGGCGATACCGGACCTCAAGGTCCCAGTGGCCCTAAAGGGGATCAAGGATTGCAAGGCCCTCAAGGTCCAGAGGGACCTAGAGGACAGCAAGGACCAAAAGGGGATGATAATACAGAACATCTAGTAGAGAACATGACGGATGTAACTGAGTTCAATAAGGATATGTTGAGGAGCGCAGACTCTGCTGCCAAGTTCAATGAGATGATTGGGAATAAGAGTTATCTTGTTGAAACAGGTAAGAGTTCCGCAGGAGCAAACCTTCAGTATTGGTACAGGAAGTATTCTGATGGGTATCAGGAGCTATACATGGAGATACCACCAAGCTCGAATTTGAGCGAGATCTCTCTAGAACTCCCTATACCATTCAAAACTTCCCAGTATGCGGTACACAGATCAAATATGTGTAAGCGTGTCGATACATACTCATTCCACCAGTTCATTACTGATGTTCCCCTACAAGGATTACTTTCAGTGGTTTAACTATCACTTACTGTACCCTACAGACTTTCTTTATTCAAGGGTATTAACCATCACAGGCCGCTTACGAGCGGCCTTCTATTTATCGGGACAATCCAACATCATTCTGATAAAATAATAACTTACAACAGAGGA
>NW_012059445.1:0-377 GCF_000956235.1 Wasmannia auropunctata | reverse complement strand
TATCCCCCTGTGTGCCTTGTCGACTCAGTTGTATGCTATACGAAGTTATTACGTACGATTCAATCGCACGCTCAAGAATGACATGTGGAAACAGTTTACACTCAATGGATCGTATAGATGGATTGACCTGCTGCCACATTTATTATCTAACTATAATCATCGAAAACATCGAACGATCGGTATGCGACCCGCAGACGTCACGCCCGCCGTTGCCAAAAAACTCTTAATGACGGTGTACAATTACGCGAAGATCATCACTCTACCAAGATTCAAGGTAAATGATCCAGTACGTGTCAGTAAATTTAAAACTATATTTGAGAAGGGCTACACACCAAATTGGTCCACCGAAATCTTTCGTATCGCGAAAGTACAATCTA
>NW_012059444.1:0-612 GCF_000956235.1 Wasmannia auropunctata | reverse complement strand
TTCGTATCTTGCGTTCGCGGCGTTTCCACCATTCAAACGTCGAATCTCGACGTGCGTAAGCGACGGAACAGCCGGTATCCGAGCGCCCGCGCCGTCCCACCGCTCAAACGTCGATTCTCGCCGTTTGAAGCTCGGAAACGTCGTATCCATGAGTTCGCGGCGTTTCCACCGATTCAAACGTCGAAATCTCGACGTGCGAAGCGCGGAACCGCTGGATCCCGAGCGCCCCGCGACGTTCCCACCGCTCAAACGTCGATTCTCGCCGTTTGAAGCTCGGAAACGTCGTATCCTTGACGTTCGCGGTCGTTTTCCACCATTCAAAACGTCGAATCTCGACGTGCGAAGCGCGGAACCGCCGGTATCCGAGCGCCCCGCGACGTTCCCACCGCTCAAACGTCGATTCTCGCCGTTTGAAGCTCGGAAACGTCGTATCCTTGCGTTCGCGGCGTTTCCACCATTCAAACGTCGAATCTCGACGTGCGAAGCGCGGAACCGCCGGTATCCGAGCGCCCGCGACGTTCCCACCGCTCAAACGTCGATTCTCGCCGTTTGAAGCTCGGAAACGTCGTATCCTTGCGTTCGCGGCGTTTCTACCATTCAAACGTAGAATCA
>NW_012059443.1:0-635 GCF_000956235.1 Wasmannia auropunctata | reverse complement strand
TATCTTACTCACAAAGGTGACTTGACTGGAGACTGGGAGACAGTGATGGGTGTTTCAGAGGTACGTGGCAAACTTATTGAATAGGAGATTATATGGCAGCTGTGCAGAGATTTGATGCCGCTTTCGGCATCTTTCTGCGTAGATGGATGCGAGACAACATGCATACCTCACTACGTGGCAAGGTTGTAGGTGTAGATTACTCAGGACCTACGGTTGACGTTCAACCTATGGCTAAGACAGTCCTTTCTGACGGCACTGAAGACGGATACCCTACCATCTTTAATGTTCCGGTACAACTACCGTCAGCTAATGGAGGAAAGGCTCGCCTAACCATGCCGATCAAGGTTGGTGATATGGTTGGCATTAACTTCTCAGAGAGAAACGAAGATAACTCTTCCGACCAAAGCACTCATGGATTGTTCGCAGGTTTCGCTGTCACTGAGATCTACACACCAGAAAACGCTAAACCTATCGACCCTGATAAGGTAGTCCTTGAGAACGATAAAGTCAAGATCTCATTATCCCCCGAAGGTTCCATTATTATTGAGACTCCTAAGTCATCCTTCCAAATGCTTGAGGATGGTTCAAGCACCATGAAGAATGGGGGCGGCACGTTCAAAATGGAGACTAGTGGA
>NW_012059442.1:0-406 GCF_000956235.1 Wasmannia auropunctata | reverse complement strand
TCCCCTGTGTGCCTTGTCGACTCAGTTATAAAAAAACGGGCGCGCCAAGTATGCTGCTGGAGATTTTTTTCCAATCTTTGATTTTTCTGTCACGTAATTTGTTACTTGTTATCGAAATCCCTTTTTAATTTCTGCGGTCCTCATTACGCTATCTAATGCATTTCTTGTTTTTATTTTTTACGTATACATTGAAAATAATACAACTTGGATTTTATTTGTTTAATTTGATACTAATTTTTTTTCGAGGTATATTATTTTTTTAGTTTTAATTCAATTACAATAAATATACTTGAAATAATATTTTGATTTCACTTCTTTTTGGTAGTGTTATATTTTTAATTTATTAAATTAAATTTTTTTAAAATCATGAATAGAGATAATACAACTTGGATTTTGTTTGTTTAAA
>NW_012059441.1:0-674 GCF_000956235.1 Wasmannia auropunctata | reverse complement strand
TTCTCTCTCTATATCGTCGCGCGCACCACCAAAGTGTTAAGGCGGGTGCGCGACGACGAGAGTGGGCGCAAGCAGTCTGTTGGTACTAAAACGACCCTCAGCCAGGCGTGGTCCGGGAATTGTATCCGTGGACCGCAATGTGCGTTCGAAATGTCGATGTTCATGTGTCCTGCAGTTCACAAGTTGACGCGCAATTAGCTGCGTTCTTCATCGACCCACGAGCCAAGTGATCCACCGTTCAGGGTAATCGTTCATCTTGCGTGCTTTCGCAACGCTGTCAAACATGTTTCGGTATTTGCTTCACTCCTCTCTCTCGTGGCCATCTCTCGCCGGGGCTTCACCATCTCTCTCTCCTCGTCTTCCACTCGGCCACTCTCTCGGCGCGCGGGCAGCGCGCGAGGAGGCACGGAGAGTCGACGGGGGAGAGTGGGATCCTCCGGGATCAACGCCACTCGCGAGGGAATGGGGGCCCTTCGATCAGCCTGGCCGCGCGTCCGAGCACGCGCGGACCGCCGCCCCGTTTGCAGGGGGCTACGGCACAACGTGAGACGACATCGTCGCGCGAGCGGAGCGTCTCTCGTCTCCAACCGGCGCGCGATCGCGCGGGGGAATGAGACGAGAGCCGGGGCGGAAATCTTTGAAAAACCATCGGGCGACGAAGACGAGAGAAACAC
>NW_012059440.1:0-368 GCF_000956235.1 Wasmannia auropunctata | reverse complement strand
GATAGCGAAGAATTTTCGGCGCCGGAGGTAATCGCGGCGAAAGCAACACGCCGCGCGAAAGCAACACCGCTACCCTCGGGACTTGAAACTTTTCGGCNCGTCGGTCGAGGAAGTACTGGCCGATCGACGATTCCCCGCTAGCCCCCTTAATATTACGTCCGATTCGCGTGCCCGCACGTTTATTCGGCCACCCTACCACCCCCGTGCACCCCCGTCGTCCGTTCGCCCCGATAGCGAAGAATTTTCGGCGCCGGAGGTAATCGCGGCGAAAGCAACACGCCGCGCGAAAGCAACACGCCGCGCGGGAATTAGAAATTTTCGGCTCGGTCGGGTCCGGAGGTAAACCTGGCCGATCGACGCTTCCCGCA
>NW_012059439.1:0-362 GCF_000956235.1 Wasmannia auropunctata | reverse complement strand
TATCCCCTGTGTGCCTTGTCGACTCAGTCTCCGGCGCCAAAAATTTTCCGCTATCGAGGCGAACGGTCGACGGGGGTGCACGGGGGCACTCGGGTGGCCGAATAGACGTGCGGGCACGCGAATCGACGTAATATTAAGAGCGCCAGCGGGGATGCGAAGCGTCGATCGGCCAGGTTTACCTCCGGACCCGACCCGAAAATTTTCTAAGTCTCGCGCGGCGTGTTGCCTTTCGCCGCGGCGTGTTCGTCTTTCGCCGCGTTACCTCCGGCGCCAAAATTACTTCCGCTATCGAGGCGAACGGACGACGGGGGTGCACGGGGGCACTCGGGTGGCCAAATAGACGTGCGGGCACGCGATTCGAG
>NW_012059438.1:0-339 GCF_000956235.1 Wasmannia auropunctata | reverse complement strand
TAGTCTCGACGCTTCAGCGCCATCCATTTTCAGGGCTAGTTGCTTCGGCAGGTGAGTTGTTACACACTCCTTAGCGGATTTCCGACTTCCATGGCCACCGTCCTGCTGTCTTAAGCAACCAACGCCCTTTCATGGTGTCCCATGAGCGTCGAGTTGGGCGCCTTAACTCTGCGTTTGGTTCATCCCACAGCGCCAGTTCTGCTTACCAAAAATGGCCCACTTGGCACTCTGATCCGATAGAGAGATTCTCGTGGCTTCATAGTTCAAGAAAGCCAGAGATCTCACCCATTTAAAGGTTGAGAATAGGTTGAGGTCCGTTTCGGCCCCAACGGCCTCTAA
>NW_012059437.1:0-603 GCF_000956235.1 Wasmannia auropunctata | reverse complement strand
TCTTCCGTCGCACTCGTATACGTGGAGTTGATGTTCAGTAAGCGCCACGATTCATCCGATCACGTTCGTCTGAGAACGAGGGAAGATCGCGGGACCAACACTATGTGCGCGCCACATAAGAGCCATTCGGTCTCTCGACACCGACTCGTGGCAATGCTGTGTTTGTATATAATATTATATTGGACGGCACGCTTCGGCAAGCGCGAGCGAACACCGGACGTTTCGTCGAACGAGTCGCCGAATACGTCGAACGATGTAACTCACCCTCCGTGCGAGAGTCGACGACTTCTCCGCTTCAATAGCGAGAAGAACGACCGACGTGCATCGCAACGATCACGGTCCGTGTTTCATAGACGTTCGAGAAGCCGTACGAGACACGAGTAACGTGTACGCACGACCGCATCGTACCGCTCGGCTAGCCGAGCGCATCGCACCTCTTATAGTACCCAACCGACCGGACAAGCGGTCGGCGACGCACGGTCTTATACACGGCCACTTATGGGCGCGGTCGTCGATAGACCGAGGCGCGCGGGACTTAGCCGCTGGAAGCGATGTACCGCCGCGGCGAGCGAACACCGGACGTTTCGTCGCCGAAGACGTCTA
>NW_012059436.1:0-319 GCF_000956235.1 Wasmannia auropunctata | reverse complement strand
TGTATGCTATACGAAGTTATTACGTAGCTCGGAAACGTCGTATCCTTGCGTTTCGCGGCGTTTTCCACCAATCAAACGTCGAATCTCGACGTTGCCGAAGCGCGGAACCGCCGGATCCGAGCGCCAGCGACGTTCCCACCGCTCAAACGTCGATTCTCGCCGTTTGAAGCTCGGAAACGTCGTATCCTTGCGTTCGCGGCGTTTCCACCATTCAAACGTCGAATCTCGACGTGCGAAGCGCGGAACCGCCGGATCCGAGCGCCCGCGACGTTCCCACCGCTCAAACGTCGATTCTCGCCGTTTGAAGCTCGGAAACGTC
>NW_012059435.1:0-614 GCF_000956235.1 Wasmannia auropunctata | reverse complement strand
GCGCTTCGCACGTCGAGATTCGACGTTTGAATGGTGGAAACGCCGCGAACGCAAGGATACGACGTTTCCGAGCTTCAAACGGCGAGAATCGACGTTTGAGCGGTGGGAACGTCGGCGGGCGGCTCGGATCCGGCGGTTCCGCGCTTCGCACGTCGAGATTCGACGTTTGAATGGTGGAAACGCTGCGAACGCAAGGATACGTACGTTTCCGAGCTTACGAAACGGCGAGAATCGACGTTGAGCGGTGGGAACGTCGCGGGCGCTCGGATCCGGCGGTTCCGCGCTTCGCACGTCGAAGATTTCGACGTTTGAATGGTGGAAACGCCGCGAACGCAAGGATACGACGTTTCCGAGCTTCAAACGGCGAGAATCGACGTTTGAGCGGTGGGAACGTCCGCGGGCGCTCGGTATCCGGCGGTTCCGCGCTTCGCACGTCGAGATTCGACGTTTGAATGGTGGAAACGCCGCGAACGCAAGGATACGACGTTTCCGAGCTTCAAACGGCGAGAATCGACGTTTGAGCGGTGGGAACGTCGCGGGCGCTCGGATCCGGCGGTTCCGCGCTTCGCACGTCGAGATTCGACGTTTGAATGGTGGAAACGCCGCGAACGCAA
>NW_012059434.1:0-453 GCF_000956235.1 Wasmannia auropunctata | reverse complement strand
TATCCCCTGTGTGCCTTGTCGACTCAGTCGATAACTTCGTATAATGTAGAATAACTCGGTGAAAAAAAATCGTACAACGCTCAACAAAAAAGCAAATTGAAGGTAAAGATTCACTCTTCGAAAGCAGTAAACTGCATTTGTGTGCGATTTCTAGTTTATGCCATAAAACCTTTTAAATTTAGTACACATTTTTAGAGATTTGACGCATTTTCATTTGGACCTATGTAATTCCATAAAAAATAAATAGGATCCTTTTCTTAAGTGTCGATCTGAAAAGTAGAGATTTTAAGCTTTAAAATGCTTTTTTGAACATCTCGATACGATCATTTTTGACGAAGTTACACTCATTTGAAGCTTGTCTAGTTTAAAATTATAGAATACATGTGCCAAAAATAAAAGATCACCTTACTCTACCATCCAAAAATAGGCAAAATACAGGAGAGTGTAACTTCG
>NW_012059433.1:0-378 GCF_000956235.1 Wasmannia auropunctata | reverse complement strand
GTGTGCCTTGTCGACTCAGTCATACATTATACGAAGTTATACGATATTTATATGCAATTTGCTCTAAATTCCATGTTTGCAAGTTTCCGAGATCGTTGACTAAATAAATGCCCAATTTAGATGATTTGCAGGGTTCAGAATAAAAATCAGTGAATGACTTAAATTTCTGTCCAATTAAAAAAGTACCTTCATTATTCGAAATGAAATTCTTAATAACTACTATAGTTCCATTAATTAAACAACAGCAATTATCAGGTTCTTTTGTTTTTAATGTACAGTTTTCAAACGTAACTTTACTGAATTGATTGCATGTATGGAAATTTAAATGTGAATTTAAATCATTGGCGAATGGACCATTAAAATGTGGATTGTGAAGTT
>NW_012059432.1:0-441 GCF_000956235.1 Wasmannia auropunctata | reverse complement strand
TATCCCCTGTGTGCCTTGTCGACTCAGTTGTATGCTATACGAAGTTATTACGTAAAATCAATCTTTAAATTGATCGGCAACAGTTTGTAAAAATTGCAGACACAGTTGTCCGCAATTGCTTTGATCATAACGTTGATGAGACTTGTGATTGTACTCAATTTGAGTTACACCGTTATTTAAATATCGCACCAATTCCTTCGGCGGTCGAAGATTTCCAAAACTGTCAAAATATATAGCACGATTTCCCCTCTTCGCATACGCTACCCAATGAGTACCTGGTCCTTCGGCATCGTCCAAATTCACGATACCGCTCTCGTTTCGGTATACTCCCTCTGCTGGTAAGGTAGTACGCATGAAAACAGTTGCTGCAGTTGTATGTTGGTAGTTACGCCCTTGGGCACTTCTAGTGTTTTTTTGACTTTTTTTTTCCTCGTCGAAACT
>NW_012059431.1:0-445 GCF_000956235.1 Wasmannia auropunctata | reverse complement strand
TTATTACGTGGCGCTCGGATCCGGCGGTTCCGCGCTTCGCACGTCGAGATTCGACGTTTGAATGGTGGAAACGCCGCCGAACGCAAGGACTACGACGTTTCCGAGCTTCAAACGGCGAGAATCGACGTTTGAGCGGTGGGAACGGTCGCGGGACGCTCGGATCCGGCGGTTCCGCGCTTCGCACGTCGAGATTCGACGTTTGAATGGTGGAAACGCCGCGAACGCAAGGATACGACGTTTCCGAGCTTCAAACGGCGAGAATCGACGTTTGAGCGGTGGGAACGGCGCGGGCGCTACGGATCCGGCGGTTCCGCGCTTCGCACGTCGAGATTCGACGTTTGAATGGTGGAAACGCCGCGAACGCAAGGTATACGACGTTCCGTACGCTTCTAACGGCAGAATCGACGTTGANCGTGGAACGGTCGCGGGCGCTCGGATCCGGCGG
>NW_012059430.1:0-436 GCF_000956235.1 Wasmannia auropunctata | reverse complement strand
GTCGACTCAGTCGATAACTTCGTATCCTTGCGTTCGCGGCGTTCTACCATTCAAACGTCGAATCTCGACGTGCGAAGCGCCGAACCGCCGGATCCGAGCGCCCGCGACGTCCCACCGCCTCAACGTCGATTCTCGCCGTTGAAGCTCGAAACGTCGTATCCTTGCGTTCGCGGCGTTTCTACCATTCAAACGTCGAATCTCGACGTGCGAAGCGCGGAACCGCCGGATCCGAGCGCCCGCGACGTTCCCACCGCTCAAACGTCGATTCTCGTCCGTTGAAGCTCGGAAACGTCGTATCCTTGCGTTCGCGGCGTTTCTACCATTCAAACGGTCGAATCTCGACGTGCGAAGCGCGGAACCGCCGGATCCGAGCGCCCGCGACGTTTCCCACCGTCTCAAACGTCGATTACTCGCCGTTTGAAGCTCGGAAACGTAT
>NW_012059429.1:0-449 GCF_000956235.1 Wasmannia auropunctata | reverse complement strand
TATCCCCTGTGTGCCTTGTCGACTCAGTTGTATGCTATACGAAGTATTACGTCACAGATTTCTACATAGAATAGATCACTGACATGCTATAGTTTGTTACCAGTTGTGTTGACGCCATATTTATCTGGTAATCACATACATTGCTTTATGAAGTAATGTTAGTGTACATTTAATAATATTGGCTAAAATTTTGATCGTTTTGGAATAACCCATTACTCACAGTAAAGATGGCTACTACTCCTTTTTTTATTTCGCTTCACTTCATTTCTCGGAGCTAGCGATCTATGGTATACACGGAAAGAACGATTTTGTTGAAAGATCTAAAAAATGTTTCTAAAATCAGATCTGAAAATACTTTTTTATTGAATCATCAAAATAATTTGTTGGAATGTTAAAACTGATAAGTATTGCTATAAAACGTTTTGATATTCTAGCAATCATTTTGACTA
>NW_012059428.1:0-413 GCF_000956235.1 Wasmannia auropunctata | reverse complement strand
TTACGTCTTGCGTTCGCGGCGTTTCTACCATTCAAACGTCGAATCTCGACGTGCGAAGCGCGGAACCGCCCGGATCCGAGCGCCCGCGACGTTCCCACCGCTCAAACGTCGATTCTCGCCGTTTGAGCGAGGAAACGTCGTATCCTTGCGTTCGCGGCGTTTCTACCATTCAAACGTCGAATCTCGACGTGCGAAGCGCGGAACCGCCGGATCCGAGCGCCCGCGACGTTCCCACCGCTCAAACGTCGATTCTCGCCGTTTGAAGCGAGGAAACGTCGTATCCTTGCGTTCGCGGCGTTTCTACCATTCAACGTCGGATCTCGACGGTGCGGAAGCGCGGAACCGCCGGATCCGAGCGCCCGCGACGTTCCACCGCTCAAACGTCGATTCTCGCCGTTTGAAGCGAGGAAACG
>NW_012059427.1:0-838 GCF_000956235.1 Wasmannia auropunctata | reverse complement strand
AGGCGGTTTTTAGGTTGTCCAATGTACGAGGGCAACCCATAAAGCCAGCAATAATGCGAGGCCTATTTAAAATATTATTCCCATATGGGCACCTTGCTAGTATAGATCTTATACATCCGAGGTGGAGAGATTTTCTGGATTGTATGTAAAAACTATTATGTATGGCGTTATGATCTAAAGTGCAACGGGGCGGAAACGCCCCCGAGCGGAAAATTTTTTCTTGTGTTCCCGATTTTATAAGCGTATAGTACCCAAATCGAGACAACAACAAAGGATTTTAAACATGTACAAGTTCAACGAAAACCCAGAGCTACCGAGTCTATCAGCTATGCAAGGGCAAGTATTGAGAGCAAAGGCGCAACCCCTTGCAGCGGGTTACAAGTGCCATACAGGGCACATACTCACAGAGCTGGAAGCGCAAGCGCTTAATCATTATATTGAAACAGCCTTAGAAGAGCCGATTTTTAACGATCAAGAACGTTTAAACGGGGTACTAGATCGCAAGCATAGAACCTTTGTAATGATAGCCGAGCAGCACGAATATATTGTTGGGATCGGTTATGTTCCCAAGTTGGAAGCCGAGCAGATCCGCAGCGTAAAGAAAGTTTGAAAATAAGATTGACAGGGGCGCGGAAAGCGCCCATAATACCCAGACACAAACAAATTGAGAGTAAAGACCATGAAGGCAAACAACTTCTTTTTCTTATCTGCCGTTAAATCCCACATAGATGCGTCCGTGTCTACTCAGTACCCCGTTACAACAAAGATCACTTTCTGGCATGAGAAAGATACTGATCAGGAATCAAAACTTGTTGTGACTGTTACCAACGTAGAAAAA
>NW_012059426.1:0-550 GCF_000956235.1 Wasmannia auropunctata | reverse complement strand
TATCCCCTGTGTGCCTTGTCGACTCAGTCTTGCGTTCGCGGCGTTTCCACCATTCAAACGTCGAATCTCGACGTGCGAAGCGCGGAACCGCCGGATCCGAGCGCCCGCGACGTTCCCACCGCTCAAACGTCGATTCTCGCCGTTTGAAGCTCGTGCCTTGTCGACTCAGTCCTTGCGTTCGCGGCGTTTCCACCATTCAAACGTCGAATCTCGACGTGCGAAGCGCGGAACCGCCGGATCCGAGCGCCCGCGACGTTCCCACCGCTCAAACGTCCGATTCCTCGCCGTTTGAACGTCTCGGAAACGTCGTATCCTTGCGTTCGCGGCGTTTCCACCATTCAAACGTCGAATCTCGACGTGCGAAGCGCGGAACCGCCGGATCCGAGCGCCCGCGACGTTCCCACCGCTCAAACGTCGATTCTCGCCGTTTGAAGCTCGGAAACGTCGTATCCTTGCGTTCGCGGCGTTTCCACCATTCAAACGTCGAATCTCGACGTGCGAAGCGCGGAACCGCCGGATCCGAGCATCGTATAACTTCGTATAGCATACA
>NW_012059425.1:0-556 GCF_000956235.1 Wasmannia auropunctata | reverse complement strand
TGTGTGCCTTGTCGACTCAGTACGCCGCGAACGCAAGGATACGACGTTTCCGAGCTTCAAACGGCGAGAATCGACGTTTGAGCGGTGGGAACGTCGCGGGCGCTCGGATCCGGCGGTTCCGCGCTTCCGCACCCGTCGAGATTCCGACGTTTGAATGTGGAACGCCGCGAACGCAAGGATACGACGTTTCCGAGCTTCAAACGGCGAGAATCGACGTTTGAGCGGTGGGAACGTCGCGGGCGCTCGGATCCGGCGGTTCCGCGCTTCGCACGTCGAGATTCGACGTTTGAATGGTGGAAACGCCGCGAACGCAAGGATACGACGTTTCCGAGCTTCACGTAATAACTTCGTATAGCTATACAGTTAGTAACGAAGTTATACGATAAGGGATACGACGTTTCCGGAGCGTTCAAACGGCGAGAATCGACGTTTGAGCGGTGGGAACGTCGCGGGCGCTCGGATCCGGCGGTTCCGCGCTTCGCACGTCGAGATTCGACGTTTGAATGGTGGAAACGCCGCGAACGCAAGGATACGACGTTTCCGAGCTTCAAACGGC
>NW_012059424.1:0-532 GCF_000956235.1 Wasmannia auropunctata | reverse complement strand
CTATACGAAGTTATTACGTTCCGTTCGCCTCGATAGCGGAGAATTTTCGGCGCCGGAGGTAAACGCGGCGAAAGCAACACGCCGCGCGGGACTTAGAAAATTTTTGGCTCTGTCGAGTCCGTAGGTAAACCTGGCCGATCGACGCTTCCCCGATAGCGTCCTTAATATTACGTCGATTCGCGTCGCCCGCACGTCTATTTGGCCATCCGAGTGCCCCGTGCACCCCGTCGGTCGTTCGCCTCGATAGCGGAGAATTTTGGCGCCGGAGGTAAACGCGGCGAAAGCACACGCCGCGCGAAAGCAACACGCCGCGCGGGACTTAGAAAATTTGGCTCGGGTCAAGTCCGTAGGTAAACCAGGCCGATCGACGCTTCCCCGATAGGCGTCCTTAATATTACGTCGATTCGCGTGCCCGCACGTCTATTCGGCCACCCGAGTGCCCCCGTGCACCCCCGTCGTCCGTTCGCCTCGTTAGCGGAAAATTTCCGGCGCCGGAGGTAAACGCGGCGAAAGCAACACGCCGCGCGAAAGA
>NW_012059423.1:0-352 GCF_000956235.1 Wasmannia auropunctata | reverse complement strand
CAAGGATACGACGTTTCCGAGCTTCAAACGGCGAGAATCGACGTTTGAGCGGTGGGAACGTCGCGGGCGCTCGGATCCGGCGGTTCCGCGCTTCGCACGTCGAGATTCGACGTTTGAATGGTGGTAACGCCGCGAACGCAAGGATACGACGTTTCCGAGCTTCAAACGGCGAGAATCGACGTTTGAGCGGTGGGAACGTCGCGGGCGCTCGGATCCGGCGGTTCCGCGCTTCGCACGTCGAGATTCGACGTTTGAATGGTGGAAACGCCGCGAACGCAAGGATACGACGTTTCCGAGCTTCAAACGGCGAGAATCGACGTTTGAGCGGTGGGAACGTAATAACTTCGTATAG
>NW_012059422.1:0-328 GCF_000956235.1 Wasmannia auropunctata | reverse complement strand
GAATGGTAGAAACGCCGCGAACGCAAGGATACGACGTTTCCTCGCTTCAAACGGCGAGAATCGACGTTTGAGCGGTGGGAACGTCGCGGGCGCTCGGATCCCGGCGGTTCCCGCGCTTCGCTACGTCGAGATTCGACGTTTTGAATGGTAGAAACGCCGCGAACGCAAGAATACGACGTTTCCTCGCTTCAAACGGCGAGAATCGACGTTTGAGCGGTGGGAACGTCGCGGGCGCTCGGATCCGGCGGTTCCGCGCTTCGCACGTCGAGATTCGACGTTTGAATGGTAGAAACGCCGCGAACGCACGTAATAACTTCGTATAGCATAC
>NW_012059421.1:0-342 GCF_000956235.1 Wasmannia auropunctata | reverse complement strand
ATACATTATACGAAGTTATACGATGGTTGTGCTGACTTGTGCTAAGCTAACGCAAGTTAAATATGCAATTTTGTATTTTTAAAATAAGTGATGCGAATGTAAACGTTAATTGTATGTAGAATCGTATAAAATTATTTTTTGTTATAACTTCTTTTGTTATCACTATTTGAAAGTAAAACTTTAGCACAATGTTAGCACAACCTAGCACAACTTGGCATAATTGAGAAAAGTGAAAAAAAACGAAAATGGGCTGATTAAAAAATGGTTTTTTTAAATTAATTGACGCATTTTCCGCATTAGAGGTCTAATATTCTAGTACAATGTAGCACAAACCTAGCACAA
>NW_012059420.1:0-535 GCF_000956235.1 Wasmannia auropunctata | reverse complement strand
GTCCGGAGGTAAACCTGGCCGATCGACGCTTCGCTTCCCCGCTGGCGCCCTCAATATTACGTCGATTCGCGTGCCCGCACGTCTGTTCGGCCACTCAAGTGCCCCCGTGCACCCCCGTCGACCGTTCGCCTCGATAGCGGAGAATTTTCGGCGCCGGACGGTAAAACGCCCGGCGAAAGCAACCTACGCCGCGCGAAAGCAACACGCCGCGCGAGACTTAGAAAATTTTTCGGGTCGGGTCCGGAGGTAAACCTGGCCGATCGACGCTTCGCACTCCCCGCTGGCGCCCTTAATATTACGTCGATTCGCGTGCCCGCACGTCTATTCGGCTACCCGAGTGCCCCGTGCACCCCCGTCGTCCGTTCGCCACGATAGCCGGAAAATTTTCCGGCGCCGGACGGTAAACGCGGCGAAAGCAACACGCCGACGTCGAAAGCAACACGCCGCGCGGGACTTAGAAAATTTTCGGGTCGGGTCCGGAGGTAAACCTGGCCGATCGACGCTTCGCTTCCCCGCTGGCGCCCTTAATATTACA
>NW_012059419.1:0-486 GCF_000956235.1 Wasmannia auropunctata | reverse complement strand
ATCGAGGCGAACGGACGACGGAGGTGCNCAGGGTGCACTCGGGTGGTCGAATAGACGTGCGGGCACGCGAATCGACGTAATATTAAGGGCGCTAGCGCGGAAGCGTCGATCGGCCAAGTGTACCTCCGGACCCGACCCGAAAATTTTCTAAGTCCCGCGCGGCGTGTTGCTTCGCGCGGCGTGTTGCTTTCGCCGCGTTACTCCGGACGCCAAAATTCTCCGCTATCGAGGCGAACGGACGACGGGGTTGGCACGGGTGCGACTCGGATGGCCGAATAGACGTGCGGGCACGCGAATCGACATAATATTAAGGGCGCTAGCGGGGAAGCGTTGATCGGCCAGGTTTACCTCCGGACCCGACCCGAAAATTTTCTAAGTTTCGCGCGGCGTGTTCCTTTCGCGCGGCGTGTTGCTTTCGCCGCGTTTACCTCCGGCGCCGAAACGTATAACTTCGTATCGAGGCGAACTGAGTCGACAAGGCACACA
>NW_012059418.1:0-535 GCF_000956235.1 Wasmannia auropunctata | reverse complement strand
AACGTCGAATCTCGACGTGCGAAGCGCCGAATCGCCGGATCCGAGCGCCCGCGACGTTCCCACCGCTCAAACGTCGATTCTCGCCGTTTGAAGCTCGGAAACGTCGTATCCTTGCGTTCGCGGCGTTTCTACCATTCAAACGTCGAATCTCGACGTGCGAAAGTCGCGAACCGCCGGATCCGAGCGCCCGGNGACGTTCCCACCGCTCAAACGTCGATTCTCGCCGTTTGAAGCTCGGAAACGTCGTATCCTTGCGTTCGCGGCGTTTCCACCATTCAAACGTCGAATCTCGACGTGCCGAAAGCCCGTCGGAACCGTCGGACTTCCGAGCGCCCGCGACGTTCCCACCGCTCAAACGTCGATTCTCGCCGTTTGAAGCTCGGAAACGTCGTATCCTTGCGTTCGCGGCGTTTCCACCATTCAAACGTCGAATCTCGACGTGCGAAGCGCGGAACCGCCGGATCCGAGCGCCCGCGACGTTCCCACCGCTCAAACGTCGATTCTCGCCGTTATCGTATAACTTCGTATAATGTAT
>NW_012059417.1:0-396 GCF_000956235.1 Wasmannia auropunctata | reverse complement strand
AGTCGTATCCTTGCGTTCGCGGCGTTTCCACCATTCAAACGTCGAATCTCGACGTGCGAAGCGCGGAACCGCCGGATCCGAGCGCCCGCGACGTTCCCACCGCTCCAAAACGTCCGATTCTCGCCGTTTGAAGCTCGGAAACGTCGTATCCTTGCGTTCGCGGCGTTTCCACCATTCAAACGTCGAATCTCGACGTGCGAAGCGCGGAACCGCCGGATCCGAGCGCCCGCGACGTTCCCACCGCTCAAACGTCGATTCTCGCCGTTTGAAGCTCGGAAACGTCGTATCCTTGCGTTCGCGGCGTTTCCACCATTCAAACGTCGAATCTCGACGTGCGAAGCGCGGAACCGCCGGATCCGAGCGCCCGCGACGTTCCCACCGCTCAAACGTCGATTC
>NW_012059416.1:0-503 GCF_000956235.1 Wasmannia auropunctata | reverse complement strand
CGAAGTTATTACGTGGTGGGAAACGTTCGCGGGCGCTCTGGATCCGGCGGTTCCGCGCTTCGCACGTCGAGATTCGACGTTTGAATGGTGGAAACGCCGCGAACGCAAGGATACGACGTTTCCGAGCTTCAAACGGCGAGAATCGACGTTTGAGCGGTGGGAACGTCGCGGGCGCTCGGATTTGGCGGTGCCGCGCTTCGCACGTCGAGATTCGACGTTTGAATGGTGGAAACGCCGCGAACGCAAGGATACGACGTTTCCGAGCTTCAAACGGCGAGAATCGGCGTTTGAGCGGTGGGAACGTCGCGGGCGCTCGGATCCGGCGGTGCCGCGCTTTGCACGTCGAGATTCGACGTTTGAATGGTGGAAACGCCGCGAACGCAAGGATACGACGTTTCCGAGCTTCAAACGGCGAGAATGACGTCGACGGCACACAGGGGATACGTCGACGGGCGCTGGGATCCGGCGGTTTCGCGCTTCGGCACGTCGAGATTCGACGTTTA
>NW_012059415.1:0-556 GCF_000956235.1 Wasmannia auropunctata | reverse complement strand
TAGGGTGGCCGAATAAACGTGCGGGCACGCGAATCGGCGTAATATTAAGGGGGCTAGCGGGGAATCGTCGATCGGCCAGATTTACCTCCGGACCCGACCGAGCCGAAAATTTTCTAAGTCCCGCGCGGCGTGTTGCCTTTCGCCGCGGCGTGTTCGTCTTTCGCCGCGATTACCTCCGGCGCCGAAAATTACTTCGCTAATCGGGGCGACGGACGACGGGGTAGTCTACGGGGTGGTAGGGTGGCCGAATAAACGTGCGGGCGCGCGAATCGACGTAATAGTTAAGGGGGCTAGCGGGGAAGCGTCGATCGGCCAGGTTTACCTCCGGACCCGACCGAGCCGAAAATTTTTCTAAGTCCCGCGCGGCGTGTTGCTTTCGCCGCGATTACCTCCGGCGCCGAAAATTCTCCGCTATCGAGGCGAACGGACGTCGGGGGTGCACGGGGGCACTAGGGTGGCCGAATAAACGTGCGGGCACGCGAATCGACGTAACATTGAGGGCTTTAGCGGGGAAGCGTAGATCGGCCAACTGAGTCGACAAGGCACACAGGGGATA
>NW_012059414.1:0-480 GCF_000956235.1 Wasmannia auropunctata | reverse complement strand
AATTATACCATGTGTTCATACATATTCATATATGTTTCTTTTCTTTGTAAAATTATTGTTTGATACAAGAAAATAATAATAAGAAAACATAAAAATTAATTAAAAGGAGAATTTTTCATTATTTTTTTTACAAAGTCAAGTTTTAAAGAATAAGAAAAAGTTTTTCGTATATATAATTATATATGTATATTTTCAAATTTCAATTATATGTATATGATTATATATGGTAATTTTTTTTTATTTCTTCAAGCTTGATTGTAAAAAAACGATGCAAAAATTATCCTTTTAATTATTTTTTATGTTTCTTTCTTATTATCATTTTTCTTGTATTAAACAATAATTTTACAAAGAAAAGAAACATATATACCTATATATATATATATATATATGGATTTGTATGAACATATTTCGTATATATTATATATTTACGTAATAACTTCGTATAGCATACAACTGAGTCGACAAGGCACACAGGGGATA
>NW_012059413.1:0-366 GCF_000956235.1 Wasmannia auropunctata | reverse complement strand
TATCCCCTGTGTGCCTTGTCGACTCAGTCCGAAATTTTTCTAAGTCCCGCGCGGCGTGTTGCTTTCGCGCGGCGTGTTGCTTTCGCCGCGATTACCTCCGGCGCCGAAAATTCTCCGCTATCGAGGCGAACGGACGACGGGGGTGCACGGGGGCACTAGGGTGGCCGAATAAACGTGCGGGCACGCGAATCGACGTAACATTAAGGGCTTAGCGGGAAGCGTAGATCGCAGTTACTCGATCCGACCGAGCCGAAATTTTCTAAGTCCCGCGCGGCGTGTTGCTTTCGCGCGGCGTGTTGCTTTCGCCGCGATTACCTCCGGCGCCGAAAATTCTCCGCTATCGAGGCGAACGGACGACGGGGGTGA
>NW_012059412.1:0-434 GCF_000956235.1 Wasmannia auropunctata | reverse complement strand
TATGCTATACGAAGTTATTACGTCTTCGCACGTCGAGATTCGACGTTTGAATGGTGAAACGCCGCGAACGCAAGGATACCGACGTTTCCCTCGCTTCAAACGGTCGAGAATCGACGTTTGAGACGGTTGGGAACGTACGCGGGCGCTCGGATCCGGCGGTTCCGCGCTTCGCACGTCGAGATTCGACGTTTGAATGGTAGAAACGCCGCGAACGCAAGGATACGACGTTTCCTCGCTTCAAAGGCGAGAATCGACGTTTGAGCGGTGGGAACGTCGCGGGCGCTCGGATCCGGCGGTTCCGCGCTTCGCACGTCAGATTCGACTTTGAATGGTAGAAACGCCGCGAACGCAAGGATACGACGTTTCCTCGCTTCAAACGGCGAGAATCGACGTTTGAGCGGTGGGAACGTCGCGGGCGCTCGGATCCGGCGGTT
>NW_012059411.1:0-793 GCF_000956235.1 Wasmannia auropunctata | reverse complement strand
TATCCCCTGTGTGCCTTGTCGACTCAGTTGTATGCTATACGAAGTTATTACGTGTACTTGGCCGCGGAGCGCCTGTCGGCCCCGTCGGCGAAAGCAACACGCGGCGAGGGAATTAGCCGCGCGCCCAGCCCCGTGAAGCGAAAGCAACACGCGGCGAGGGAATTAGCCGCGCGCCCAGCCCCGTGAAGCGAAAGCAATACGCGGCGAGGGACTTAGCCGCGCGCCCAGTCCCGTCGGCGAAAGCAACACGCGGCGTGGAACTTGGCCGCCGACCGCTCGTCAGCCCCGCCGGCGGTAGGCCCGACGTACGCGCTAGCCTGACCGAGCGCTAACCTGACCGAGCGCGAGACCGAACGAGCGCTAACCTGACCGAGCGCTAACCTGACCGAGCGCTAGCCCGACGTGTCAGGCGAGGCACTTGGCCGTTGAGCGCCTGTCGGCCCCGTCGGCGAAAGCAACACGCGGCGCGGGACTTAGCCGCGGAGCGCGCGACAGACCCGCCGGCGGTAGGCCCGACGTACGCGCTAGCCTAACCGAGCGCTAACCTGACCACCGAGCGCGAGACCGAACGAGCGCTAACCTGACCGAGCGCTAACCTGAACCGAGCGCTAACCCTGACCCGAGCGCTAGCCCGACGTGTCAGGCCGAGGCCACTTGGCCGCCTGAGCGCCTGTCGGCCCCGTCGGCGAAAGCAACACGCGGCGCGGGACTTAGCCGCGGAGCGCGCGACAGACCCGCCGGCGGTAGGACCGACGTACGCGCTAGCCTAACCGAGCGCTAACCTGACCGAGCA
>NW_012059410.1:0-454 GCF_000956235.1 Wasmannia auropunctata | reverse complement strand
TATCCCCTGTGTGCCTTGTCGACTCAGTCATTATACGAAGTTATACGATATATTCATTGTTATCATTGTGAATGACGAGCAGAATAAGTATTTAATTTCAAAATACACGGTTGGTAAATTTTGGGGACACGTATGCTAATAAATTGAAACGCAGATTAAATTACAAGTTTCATTGTGTTTTGAAATTGAATAAATACATAATTTCATGTTTTCCAAACAAAATTTAATGTTGTAAGTGAATAGCTAAATAAATGTTTTTTCAAAATGCACGATTTGAAAATTTTAAGGTTATCTACACCAATAACTTGACATACCTATTGTAATATAACAAATTACTTTTCGTTTTGAAATTAAAAGATGCTATATAATTTCTTAGCTTTTCTAATAATATTCATTGTTATCATTGTAAATGGCGAGCAGACTAAGTATGTAATTTCAAAATACACGGTTGGAA
>NW_012059409.1:0-353 GCF_000956235.1 Wasmannia auropunctata | reverse complement strand
TATCCCCTGTGTGCCTTGTCGACTCAGTAAACGATGCCAGCTAGCGATCCGCCGAAGTTCCTCCGATGACTCGGCGGGCAGCTTCCGGGAAACCAAAGCTTTTGGGTTCCGGGGGAAGTATGGTTGCAAAGCTGAAACTTAAAGGAATTGACGGAAGGGCACCACCAGGAGTGGAGCCTGCGGCTTAATTTGACTCAACACGGGAAACCTCACCAGGCCCAGACACCGGAAGGATTGACAGATTGATAGCTCTTTCTTGATTCGGTGGGTGGTGGTGCATGGCCGTTCTTAGTTGGTGGAGCGATTTGTCTGGTTAATTCCGATAACGAACGACTGAGTCGACAAGGCACACA
>NW_012059408.1:0-344 GCF_000956235.1 Wasmannia auropunctata | reverse complement strand
CCTTGTCGACTCAGTTGTAGCTATACGAAGTTATTACGTGACGAAGTTGCACCACGCTCGTGAGTGCGGTCGCAATATATATATATTTATTTATATCTGAAATATAACATAAAATTGTTTTTTTTTACATTTTTATTATTTTTATTAGAAATAAGACTTTAATTTTAATTTAGCCGTGTTTGTTTGTAAGTTTGTTAAACATAAAAATAAGCTTGTTCTTTTATTACTTTAGCATGTTTGTACTGTATTATATCTGTTTGTATTGTATCGTATACACATACAAACAGTATATACAGTTTTATATAACATATAGTTTTTGTGATACATATATAAGATCCATATGA
>NW_012059407.1:0-669 GCF_000956235.1 Wasmannia auropunctata | reverse complement strand
TGCGATCTGTCTATTTCGTTCATCCATAGTTGCCTGACTCCCCGTCGTGTAGATAACTACGATACGGGAGGGCTTACCATCTGGCCCCAGTGCTGCAATGATACCGCGAGACCCACGCTCACCGGCTCCAGATTTATCAGCAATAAACCAGCCAGCCGGAAGGGCCGAGCGCAGAAGTGGTCCTGCAACTTTATCCGCCTCCATCCAGTCTATTAATTGTTGCCGGGAAGCTAGAGTAAGTAGTTCGCCAGTTAATAGTTTGCGCAACGTTGTTGCCATTGCTACAGGCATCGTGGTGTCACGCTCGTCGTTTGGTATGGCTTCATTCAGCTCCGGTTCCCAACGATCAAGGCGAGTTACATGATCCCCCATGTTGTGCAAAAAAGCGGTTAGCTCCTTCGGTCCTCCGATCGTTGTCAGAAGTAAGTTGGCCGCAGTGTTATCACTCATGGTTATGGCAGCACTGCATAATTCTCTTACTGTCATGCCATCCGTAAGATGCTTTTCTGTGACTGGTGAGTACTCAACCAAGTCATTCTGAGAATAGTGTATGCGGCGACCGAGTTGCTCTTGCCCGGCGTCAATACGGGATAATACCGCGCCACATAGCAGAACTTTAAAAGTGCTCATCATTGGAAAACGTTCTTCGGGGCGAAAACTCTCAAGGAT
>NW_012059406.1:0-399 GCF_000956235.1 Wasmannia auropunctata | reverse complement strand
AACGCCCCGAACGCAAGGATACGACGTTTCCGAGCTTCAAACGGCGAGAATCGACGTTTGAGCGGTGGGAACGTCGCGGGCGCTCGGATCCGGCGGTTCCGGCGACTTCGCACGTCGAGATTCGACGTTTGAAATGGTGGAAAACGCCGCGAACGCAAGGTATACGACGTTTTCCGAAGCTTCAAACGGCGAGAATCGACGTTTGAGCGGTGGGAACGTCGACGGGCGCTCGGAATCCGGCGGTTACCGCGCTTACGCACGTCGAGATTCGAACGTTTGAATGGTGGAAACGCCGCGAAACGCAAGGATACGACGTTTCCGAGCTTCAAACGGCGAGAATCGACGTTTGAGCGGTGGAACGTCGCGGCGCTCGGATCCGGCGGTTCCGCGCTTCGCACG
>NW_012059405.1:0-488 GCF_000956235.1 Wasmannia auropunctata | reverse complement strand
GCCGCCGGATCCGAGCGCCCGCGACGTTCCCTCCGCTCAAACGTCGATTCTCGCCGTTTGAAGCTCGGAAACGTCGTATCCTTGCGTTCGCGGCGTTTCCACCATTCAAACTGTCGAATCTCGACGTGCAAAGCGCGGAACCGCCGGATCCGAGCGCCCGCGACGTTCCCACCGCTCAAACGTCGATTCTCGCCGTTTGAAGCTCGGAAACGTCGTATCCTTGCGTTCGCGGCGTTTCCACCATTCAAACGTCGAATCTCGACGTGCGAAGGAGCGGACCGCCGGATCCGAGCGCCCGCGACTTTCCCACCGCGTCAAACGTCGATTCTACGCCGTTTGAAGCTCGGAAACGTCGTATCCTCGCGTTCGCGGCGTTTCCACCATTCAAACGTCGAATCTCGACGTGCGAAGAGCGGAACCGCCGGATCCGAGCGCCCGCGACGTTCCCACCGCTCAAACGTCGATTCTCGCCGTTTGAAGCTCGGAAA
>NW_012059404.1:0-471 GCF_000956235.1 Wasmannia auropunctata | reverse complement strand
CGTCGATTCTCGCCGTTTGAAGCTCGGAAACGTCGTATCCTTGCGTTCGCGGCGTTTCCACCATTCAAAACGTCGAATCTCGACGTGCGAAAGCGCGGAACCNCGGGATACCGAGCGCCCGCGACGTTTCCCACCGCTCAAAACGTCGATTCTCGCCGTTTGAAGCTCGGAAAACGTCGTATACCTTAGCGTTCGCGGCGTTTCAACCTATTACAAACGTCGAATCTCGAACGTGCGAAGCGCGGAACCGCCGGATCCGAGCGCCCGCGACGTTCCCACCGCTACAAACGTCGATTCCCGCCGTTTTGAAAGCTCGGAAAACGTCGTATCCTTGCGTTCGCGGCGTTTCCACCATTCAAAACGTCGAATCTCGACGTGCGAAGCGCGGAAACCGCCGGATCCGAGCGCCCGCGACCGTTCCCACCGCTACAAACGTCGGTTCTCGCCGTTTTGAAGCTCGGAAAACGTCGA
>NW_012059403.1:0-386 GCF_000956235.1 Wasmannia auropunctata | reverse complement strand
ATTTGGTCCAACGTTTCTCCCATCTTTTTAAACCGTCAGAAAAAAATTGATTGTCTAAACCTGAAAAATATTAATTTACAGCGTTTTCCACCTCAGCATTTGACTTATATTTTTTTCCCCCGAGAAATTTTTTCAAAAATTCCGCAAATTCGCCGCAAAAATTCCGCTGGATTTTTTTGATACAGGCTGACACTCGCGCGACATGTCCATCCGTATGCGCTTTTGGTCGATCGTCAACAAGCGCGGCACCCAACGCGCGGATAATTTTTTTATATCCAATTCTTGATGTAAAATCTTGTGCACCCGTTCAGATGATATCTCACAAGCCTCAGCAATATCCTTTAACAGTCAATCGATGATCTTCCATCACAGTTTGATGCACAAAA
>NW_012059402.1:0-311 GCF_000956235.1 Wasmannia auropunctata | reverse complement strand
GGATCCGAGCGCCCGCGACGTTCCCACCGCTCAAACGTCGATTCTCGCCGTTTGAACGCTCGGAAACGTCGTATCCTTGCGTTCGCGGCGTTTCCACCATTCAAACGTCGAATCTCGACGTGCGAAGCGCGGAACCGCGATCCGAGCGCCCGCGACGTTCCCACCGCTCAAACGTCGATTCTCGCCGTTTGAAGCTCGGAAACGTCGTATCCTTGCGTTCGCGGCGTTTCCACCATTCAAACGTCGAATCTCGACGTGCGAAGCGCGGAACCGCCGGATCCGAGCGCCCGCGACACGTAATAACTTCGTAT
>NW_012059401.1:0-511 GCF_000956235.1 Wasmannia auropunctata | reverse complement strand
ATACGAGCGCCCGCGACGTTCCCACCGCTCAAACGTCGATTCTCGCCGTTTGAAGCTCGGAAAACGTCGTATCCTGACGTTCNCGGCGTTCGGTACCAGTTCAAACGTCGAATCTCGGCGTGCGAAGCGCGAAACCGCCGTATACGAGCGCCCGCGACGTTCCCACCGCTCAAACGTCGATTCTCGCCGTTTGAAGCTCGGAAAACGTCGTATCCTTGCGTTCGCGGCGTTTCTACCATTCAAACGTCGAATCTCGGCGTGCGAAGCGCGGAACCGCCGTATACGAGCGCCCGCGACGTTCCCACCGCTCAAACGTCGATTATCGCCGTTTGAAGCTCGGAAACGTCGTATACTTGCGTTCGCGGCGTTTCTACCATTCAAACGTCGAATCTCGACGTGCGAAGCGCGGAACCGCCGTATACGAGCGCCCGCGACGTTCCCACCGCTCAAACGTCGATTCTCGCCGTTTGAAGCTCGGAAACGTCGTATCCTTATCGTATAACTTCGTATA
>NW_012059400.1:0-559 GCF_000956235.1 Wasmannia auropunctata | reverse complement strand
GTCGACTCAGTGCGCCCGCGACGTTCCCACCGCTCAAACGTCGATTCTCGCCGTTTGAAGCTCGGAAACGTTCGTATCCTTGCGTTTCGCGGCGTTTCTACCATTCAAAACGTACGAATCCTCGGCCGTGCGAAGCGTCGGAACCGCCGTATACGTAGCGCCCGCGACGTTCCCACCGTCTCAAACGTCGATTCTTGCCGTTTGAAGCTCGGAAACGTCGTATCCTTGCGTTCGCGGCGTTTCTACCATTCAAACGTCGAATCTCGACGTGCGAAGCGCGGAACCGCCGTATACAACGCGACCGTCGTACGTTCCCACCGCTCAAACGTCGATTCTCGCCGTTTGAAGCTCGGAAACGTCGTATCCTTGCGTTCGCGGCGTTTCTACCATTCCAAACGTCCGAATCTCGACGTGCGAAGCGCGGTAACCGCCGGATCCGAGCGACCGTCGTACGTTCCCACCGCTCAAACGTCGATTCTCGCCGTTTGAAGCTCGGAAACGTCGTATCCTTGCGTTCGCGGCGTTTCCACCATTCAAACGTCGAATCTCGACGTGCGAA
>NW_012059399.1:0-747 GCF_000956235.1 Wasmannia auropunctata | reverse complement strand
TTGTATGCTATACGAAGTTATTACGTCACCGCTCAAACGTCGATTCTCGCCGTTTGAAGCTCGGAAACCTCGTATCCTTGCGTTCGCGGCGTTTCCACCATTCAAACGTCGAATCTCGACGTGCGAAGCGCGGAACCGCCGGATCCGAGCGCCCGCGACGTTCCCACCGCTCAAACGTCGATTCTCGCCGTTGAGCTACGGGAAACGTCGTATCCGGTTGCGGTTCGCGGCGTTTCCACCATTCAAACGTCGAATCTCGACGTGCGAAGCGCGGAACCGCCGGATCCGAGCGCCCGCGACGTTCCCTCCGCTACAAACGTCGATTCTCGCCGTTTGAAGCTCGGAAACGTCGTATCCTTGCGTTCGCGGCGTTTCCACCATTCAAACGTCGAATCTGACGTGCGAAGCGCGGAACCGCCGGATCCGAGCGCCCGCAGTTCCCACCGCTCAAACGTCCGATTCCTCGCCGTTTGAACGTCTCGGAAACGTCGTGTCCTTGCGTTCGCGGCGTTTCCACCATTCAAACGTCGAATCTCGACGTGCGAAGCGCGGAACCGCCGGATCCGAGCGCCCGCGACGTTCCCACCGCTCAAACGTCCGATTCCCTCGCCGTTTGAACGTCTCGGAAACGTCGTGTCCTTGCGTTCGCGGCGTTTCCACCATTCAAACGTCGAATCTCGACGTGCGAAGCGCGGAACCGCCGGATCCGAGCGCCCGCGACGTTACGTAATAACTTCGTATAGCATA
>NW_012059397.1:0-431 GCF_000956235.1 Wasmannia auropunctata | reverse complement strand
CGTTCGTCGCGTTTCTACCATTCAAACGTCGAATCTCGACGTGCGAAGCGCGGAACCGCCGGATCCGACGCGCCCCGCGACGTTCCACCCGTCTCAAACGTCGATTCTGACCGTTTGAAAGACGAGGAAACGTCGTATCCTTGACGTTTCGCGGCGTTTCTACCATTCAAACGTCGAATCTCGACGTGCGAAGCGCGGAACCGCCGGATCCGAGCGCCCGCGACGTTCCCACCGCTCAAACGTCGATTCTCGCCGTTTGAAGCGAGGAAACGTCGTATCCTTGCGTTCGCGGCGTTTCTACCATTCAAACGTCGAATCTCGGCGTGCGAGACGCGGAACCGCCGTATACAAGCGCCCGCGACGTTCCCACCGCTCAAACGTCGATTCTCGCCGTTTGAAGCTCGGAAACGTCGACTGAGTCGACAAGGCAC
>NW_012059396.1:0-452 GCF_000956235.1 Wasmannia auropunctata | reverse complement strand
TGTTTGAAGCTCGGAAACGTCGTATCCTTGCGTTCGCGGCGTTTCCACCATTCAAACGTCGAATCTCGACGTGCGAAGCGCGGAACCGCCGGATCCGAGCGCCCGAGACGTCCCACCGCGTACTAAACGTCGATTCTCGCCGTTTGAAGCTCGGAAACGTCGTACTCCTTGCGTTACGCGGCGTTTTCCACCATTCAAAACGTCGAATCTCGACGTGCGAAGCGCGGAACCGCCGGATCCCGAGCCGCCCGCGACGTTCCCTACCGCTCAAACGTCGATTCTACGTCCGTTGAAAGCTCGGAAACGTCGTATCCTTAGTCGTTTCGCGGCGTTTTCCACCATTCAAACGTCGAATCTCGACGTGCGAAGCGCGGAACCGCCGGATCCGAGCGCCCGCGACGTTCCCGCCGCTCAAACGTCGATTCTCGCCGTTTGAAGCGAGGAAACGTCGA
>NW_012059395.1:0-416 GCF_000956235.1 Wasmannia auropunctata | reverse complement strand
CGACTTCTCGCCGTTTGAAGTCTCGGAAACGTCGTATACCTTGCGTTTCGCTGCGTTTCTACCATTCAAACGTCGAATCTCGACGTGCAAAGCGCGGAACCGCCGTATCCGAGCGCCCGTGACGTTCCCACCGCACAAACGTCGATTCTCGCCGTTTGAAGCTCGGAAACGTCGTATCCTTCCGTTCGCGGCGTTTCTACCATTCAAACGTCGAATCTCGACGTGCGAAGCGCGGAACTGCCGTATCCGAGCGCCGGCGACGTTCCCACCGCTCAAACGTCGATTCTCGCCGTTTGAAGCTCGGAAACGTCGTATCCTTGCGTTCGCGGCGTTTCTACCATTCAAACGTCGAATCTCGACGTGCGAAGCGCGGAACCGCCGGATCCGAACTGAGTCGACAAGGCACACAGGGGATA
>NW_012059394.1:0-613 GCF_000956235.1 Wasmannia auropunctata | reverse complement strand
TGCGAGAATCGACGTTTGAGCGGTGGGAACGTCGCGGGCGCTCGGATCCGGCGGTTCGGCGCTTCGCACGTCGAGATTCGACGTTTGAATGGTAGAAACGCCGCGAACGCAAGGATACGACGTTTCCGGAGCTTCAAACGGCGAGAATCGACGTTTGAGCGGTGGGAACGTCGCGGGCGCTCGGATCCGGCGGTTCGGCGCTTCGCACGTCGAGATTCGACGTTTGAATGGTAGAAACGCGCGAACGCAAGGATACGACGTTCCGGAGCGTTCAAACGGCGAGAATCGACGTTTGAGCGGTGGGAACGTCGCGGGCGCTCGGATCCGGCGGTTCGGCGCTTCGCACGTCGAGATTCGACGTTTGATGGTAGAACGCCGCGAACGCAAGGATACGAACGTTTCCGAGGCTTCAACGGTCGAGAATCGACGTTTTGAGCGGTGGGAACGTCGCGGGCGCTCGGATCCGGCGGTTCGGCGCTTCGCACGTCGAGATTCGACGTTTCGAATCCGGTAGAAACGCCGCCGTAACGCAAGGATACGACGTTTCCGAGCTTACTAAACGGTCGAGAATCGACGTTTTGAGCGGTGGGAACGTCGCGGGCGCTCGGATCCG
>NW_012059393.1:0-316 GCF_000956235.1 Wasmannia auropunctata | reverse complement strand
ACCCCAACCAAATCTTGACTATAAAAATAAAATCAAAAAAAATTCTAAAATTCCCGGACTACCCCATCTTATGCAGCTCGACGAGAGGAACAAGAAAGGTCCTCTTCGCCATGCCTCTATCTCTCGTCCTTTCGCCTGTAGAGGTCGTTTTTTGACTTTTCAGAAACTTTCAAAAACTCCCACAACTAAACGGTTGCAGATAGAGCCATGGTGAAGAGGACCTTTTTGTGCTCCCTCTCGACGAGTTCTATTTGGGAAAATACCAAACCTAAAAAATCCAAAAAACCTTTTTGGAACATAAAAGTCCTGTAACTTT
>NW_012059392.1:0-543 GCF_000956235.1 Wasmannia auropunctata | reverse complement strand
TACGTGCGGGCGCGCGAATCGACGTAATATTAAGGGGGCTAGCGGGGAAGCGTCGATCGGCAGGTTTACCTCCGGACCGACCGAGCCGAAAAGTTTTCTAAGGTCCCGCGCGGCGTGTTGCTTTCGCGCGGCGTGTTGCTTTCGCCGCGATTACCTCCGGCGCCGAAAATTCTTCGCTATCGGGGCGAACGGACGACGGGGGTGCACGGGGGTGGTAGGGTGGCCGAATAAACGTGCGGGCGCGCGAATCGACGTAATATTAAGGGGGCTAGCGGGGGAAGCGTCGATCGGCCAGGTTTACCTCCGGACCCGACCGAGCCGAAAATTTTCTAAGTCCCGCGCGGCGTGTTGCTTTCGCCGCGATTACCTCCGGCGCCGAAAATTCTCCGGCTATCGAGGCGAACGGACGTCGGGGGTGCACGGGGGCACTAGGGTGGCCGAATAAAACGTGCGGGCACGCGAATCGACGTAACATTAAGGGCTTTAGCGGGGAAGCGTAGACTACGGTCCCCAGGGTTTTACCTCCGGGACCCCGTACCGTAG
>NW_012059391.1:0-654 GCF_000956235.1 Wasmannia auropunctata | reverse complement strand
CTATACGAAGTTATTACGTCGGCCAGGTTTACCTCCGGATCCGACCGAGCCGAAATTTTTCTAAGTCCCGCGCGGCGTGTTGCTTTCGCGCGGCGTGTTGCTTTCGCCGCGATTACCTCCGGCGCCGAAAATTCTCCGCTATCGAGGCGAACGGACGACGGGGGTGCACGGGGGCACTAGGGTGGCCGAATAACGTGCGGCACGCGAATCGACGTAACATTAAGGCTTAGCGGGAAGACGTTAGTATCGGCCAGGTTTACCTCCGGATCCGACCGAGCCGAAATTTTCTAAGTCCCGCGCGGCGTATTGCTTTCGCGCGGCGTGTTGCTTTCGCCGCGATTACCTCCGGCGACCGAAATCTCCGACTAAGTCGAGGCGAACGGGGACGTACGGGGGTGCACGGGGGGCACTAGGGTGGCCGAATAAACGTGCGGGCACGCGAATCGACGTAACATTAAGGGCTTTAGCGGGGAAGCGTAGATCGGCCAGGTTTACCTCCGGATCCGACCGAGCCGAAATTTTTCTAAGTCCCGCGCGGCGTGTTGCTTTCCGCGCGGCGTGTTGCTTTCGCCGCGATTACCTCCGGTCGACCGAAAATTCTCCGCTATCGAGGACGAACGGACGGACGGGGGTGCACGGGGGCACTAGGGTGGC
>NW_012059390.1:0-700 GCF_000956235.1 Wasmannia auropunctata | reverse complement strand
CTCAAAATCAATGGGGAAATACCAGGTTTCTACCGTGGGGTCACTTTCGCGCGCGGGCGGCTGTATATAGACAAGGCCTGTATCCACAGTGGCGGAAGCGGCAATAGCGCCGGCGACAAGCCGCCCCTGCAGGCGCAAATTATCCATTTTCGCCTCTATCAGCCCGTCACGAAAACGGTTAAAATATAAAATCGCGGCCACCAAGGCGCATAAAGCCGCCAAGTTTAAAATGATAATGCGCCGCGTCAGGCTGGAAAACAGCAGCTGCTCAAACAAGCCCGCGCGCGCTGCCCCGCGCTCGGCAGAAAATGCCGCAGCGTGCGGCGCAGGCGATAGGCCGATACGCGCGAAAGCCGCCTTATGCGCCTGCCGGCGGCGAAAACCGCGCCCGCTTTGCCTGCGGGGAAAGACTCTGCAGAAACAGCCGGCGCGGGCATATCAGCCGGCGCGGGCATATCAGCCGGCGCGATCCTATCGGCTGCGGCGGGCCTATCGGATAAAGCGGCATTTTCATAAACGGCGCTTTTGGCCGCCAAAAGCTTAGAGACTCCCGCGCTCTTTTCAGCCGCCTCCCGCTCAGCTTTTTTTTCTAGCCGCCGCAGATTCTGCAAGGCAGGGTTTTCGGGCGCGGGAATATCAGCTCCCCCTCAGGGGCGGAAAATATATCCGCATCAGCAGCGTTTGAGGCCGCGCGGAAGCT
>NW_012059389.1:0-349 GCF_000956235.1 Wasmannia auropunctata | reverse complement strand
ACGCGCGCGCGCCAGCCCGTCGGCGAAAGCGAACACGCGGCGAGGGACTAGCCGCGCGACAGCCCGTCGGGGCGAAAGTCAACACGCGGCGAGGGACTTAGCCGCGCGACAGCCCCGTGGGCGAAAGCAACACGCGGCGAGGGACTTAGCCGCGCGACAGCCCCGTGGGGCGAAAGCAACACGCGGCGAGGGACTTAGCCGCGCGACAGCCCGCGGGGCGAAAGCAACACGCGGCGAGGGACTTAGCCGCGCGCCCAGCCCCGCGGGGCGAAAGCAACACGCGGCGAGGGACTTAGCCGCGCGCCCAGCCCGTCGAAGCGAAAAGCAACACGCGGCGAGGGACTTAGCC
>NW_012059388.1:0-402 GCF_000956235.1 Wasmannia auropunctata | reverse complement strand
AACTCGTCGAGAGGACAAAAAAAGGTACCTCTTCACCATGGGCTCTATCTGCAACCGTTTAGTTGTGGGAGTTTTTGAAAGTTCTGAAAAGTCAAAACGACCTCTACAGGCGAAGGACGAGAGATAGAGGCATGGCGAAGAGGACCTTCTTGTTCCTCTCGTCGAGTACTATAAAAAAGTTAGTCGGGATTTAAGTAATTTTNTTTTTTTTTTTATAGTCTAGATTTGATTAGGTCGGCTAGTGCCGATTACAAATTTCTAACAGCGCCAAAAATGATTTGTAACATTTGCGCTTTGGCACACGACAACATATTAATGCCGAGAGCTTGTGAAAAAAAAGCCAATCGGATTGATGTTTCGGAAGGCACCCTTACGGCCGATAAACAACCCCTAGTGCCGATA
>NW_012059387.1:0-353 GCF_000956235.1 Wasmannia auropunctata | reverse complement strand
CGCGCTTCGCACGTTCGAGATTCGACGTTGAATGGTAGAAACGCGCGAACGCAAGGATACGACGTTCCGAGCTTCAAACGGCGAGAATCGACGTTTGAGCGGTGGAACGTCGCCGGGCGCTCGGATCCGGCGGTTCGGCGCTTCGCACGTCGAGATTCGACGTTTGAATGGTAGAAACGCCGCGAACGCAAGGATACGACGTTTCCGAGCTTCAAACGGCGAGAATCGACGTTTGAGCGGTAGAACGTCGCGGGCGCTCGGATCCGGCGGTTCCGCGCTTCGCACGTCGAGATTCGGACGTTTGAATGGTGGAAACGCCGCGAACGCAAGGATACGACGTTTCATCGTANAAC
>NW_012059386.1:0-342 GCF_000956235.1 Wasmannia auropunctata | reverse complement strand
TGTGTGCCTTGTCGACTCAGTCCACCGCTCAAACGTCGATTCTCGCCGTTTGAAGCTCGGAAACGTCGTATCCTTGCGTTCGCGGCGTTTCCACCATTCAAACGTCGAATCTCGACGTGCGAAGCGCGGAACCGCCGGATCCGAGCGCCCGCGACGTTCCCACCGCTCAAACGTCGATTCTCGCCGTTTGAAGCTCGGAAACGTCGTATCCTTGCGTTCGCGGCGTTTCCACCATTCAAACGTCGAATCTCGACGTGCGAAGCGCGGAACCGCCGGATCCGAGCGCCCGCGACGTTCCCACCGCTCAAACGTCGATATCGTATAACTTCGTATAATGTATGA
>NW_012059385.1:0-424 GCF_000956235.1 Wasmannia auropunctata | reverse complement strand
TATGCTATACGAAGTTATTACGTGCCGGATCCGAGCGCCCGCGACGTTCCCACCGCTCAAACGTCGATTCTCGCCGTTTGAAGCTCGGAAACGTCGTTATCCTTGCGTTCGCGGTCGTTTTCCACCTATTTCAAACGTCGAATCTCGACGTGCGAAGCGCGGAACCGCCGGATCCGAGCGCCCGCGACGTTTCCCACCGCTCAAACGTCGATTCTCGCCGTTTGAAGCTCGGAAAACGTCGTATTACTTGCGTTCGACGGCGTTTCCACCATTCCAACGTCGAATCTTCGACGTGCGAAGCGCGGAACCGTCCGGATACCGAGCGCCCGCGACGTTCCCACCGTACTCAACGTCGATTCTCGCCGTTTGAAGCTCGGAAACGTCGTATCCTTGCGTTCGCGGCGTTTCCACCATTCAAACGTCA
>NW_012059383.1:0-464 GCF_000956235.1 Wasmannia auropunctata | reverse complement strand
TACGTAAAGTTTATTACGTGTCCCCCCGTAAGTCAACCCCCGTTCGGTTCGTTTCGACCTTCGATAGCGGAGAATTTTTGGCGCCGGAGGTAAACGCGGCGAAAGAACACGCCGCGCGAAGGCAACACGCCGCGCGTGACTTAGAAATTTTGCTCTGTGGGTCGGAGGTAACCTGCCGATCGACGCTTCCCCGATAGCGTCCTTAATATTACGTCGATTCGCTTGCCCGCACGTCTATTTGGCCACCCGAGTGCCCCCGTGCACCCCCGTCGTCCGTACGCCTCGATAGCGGAGAATTTTTGGCGCCGGAGGTAAACGCGGCGAAAGCAACACGCCGCGCGAAAGCAACACGCCGCGCGAGACTTAGAAAATTTTCGGGTCGGGTCCGGAGGTAAACCGGGCCGATCGACGCTTCGCATCCCCGCTGGCGCCCTTAATATTACGTCGATTCGAGCCCACACGTA
>NW_012059380.1:0-515 GCF_000956235.1 Wasmannia auropunctata | reverse complement strand
TTTGAATGGTGGAAACGCCGCGAACGCAAGGATACGACGTTTTCCGAGCTTCAAACGGCGAGAATCGACGTTTGAGCGTGGACCGTCGCCGGCGCTCGGATTCCGGCGGTTCCNCGCTTCGCACGTCGAGATTTCGACGTTTTGAATGGTGGAAACGCCGCGAACGCAAGGATACGACGTTTCCGAGCTTCAAACGGCGAGAATCGACGTTTGAGCGGTGGGAACGTCGCGGGCGCTCGGATCCGGCGGTTCCGCGCTTCGCACGTCGAGATTTCGACGTTTTGAATAGGTGGAAACGCCGCGAACGCAAGGATACGACGTTTCCGAGCTTACAAACGGCGAGAATCGACGTTTGAGCGGTGGGAACGTCGCGGGCGTTCGGATTCGGCGGTTCCGCGCTTCGCACGTCGAGATTTCGACGTTTGAATGGTTGAAACGCCGCGAACGCAAGGATACGACGTTTCCGAGCTTCAAAACGGCAGAATCGACGTTTGAGCCGGTGGAACGTCGCGGGC
>NW_012059379.1:0-338 GCF_000956235.1 Wasmannia auropunctata | reverse complement strand
TTTGAATGGTGGAAACGCCGCGAACGCTAAGGACTTCGACGTTTCCGACGTCTTCAAACGGTCGAGAATCGTACGTTTAGAGCGGTGGGAAACGTCGCGGACGCTCGGATCCGGCGGTTCGCGCTTCGCGCGTCGAGATTCGACGTTTGAATGGTGGAAACGCCGCGAACGCAAGGATACGACGTTTCCGAGCTTCAAACGGCGAGAATCGACGTTTGAGCGGTGGGAACGTCGCGGGCGCTCGGATCCGGCGGTTCCGCGCTTCGCGCGTCGAGATTCGACGTTTGAATGGTGGAAACGCCGCGAACGCAAGGATTACGACGTTTCCGAGCTTCAAA
>NW_012059378.1:0-489 GCF_000956235.1 Wasmannia auropunctata | reverse complement strand
TTGTATGCTATACGAAGTTATTACGTGGAACCGCCGGATCCGAGCGCCCGCGACGTTCCCACCGCTCAAACGTCGATTCTCGCCGTTTGAAGCTCGGAAACGTCGTATCCTTGCGTTCGCGGCGTTTCCACCATTCAAACGTCGAATCTCGACGTGCGAAGCGCGGAACCGCCGGATCCGAGCGCCCGCGACGTTCCCACCGCTCAAACGTCGATTCTCGCCGTTTGAAGCTCGGAAACGTCGTATCCTTGCGTTCGCGGCGTTTCCACCATTCAAACGTCGAATCTCGACGTGCGAAGCGCGGAACCGCCGGATCCGAGCGCCGCGAACGTTACCCTACCGCTCAACGTCGATTCTCNCCGTTGTAAGCTCGAACGTCGTATCCTTGCGTTCGCGGCGTTTCTACCATTCAAACGTCGAATCTCGACGTGCGAAGCGCCGAACCGCCGGATCCGAGCGCCCGCGACGTTCCCACCGCTCAAACGTCGA
>NW_012059377.1:0-349 GCF_000956235.1 Wasmannia auropunctata | reverse complement strand
TGTATGCTATACGAAGTTATTACGTATGACGTTTCCGAGCTTCAAACGGCGAGAATCGACGTTTGAGCGGTGGGAACGTCGCGGGCGCCTCGGACCTCCGGCGGTTCCGCCGTCTTCGCACGTCGAGATTACGTACGTTTGAAATGGTAGAAACGCCGCGAACGACTAAGGTATACGACGTTTCCGAGCTTCAAACGGCGAGAATCGACGTTTGAGCGGTGGGAACGTCGCGGGCGCTCGGATCCGGCGGTTCCGCGCTTCGCACGTCGAGATTCGACGTTTGAATGGTGGAAACGCCGCGAACGCAAGGATACGACGTTTCCGAGCTTCAAACGGCGAGAATCGACGA
>NW_012059376.1:0-426 GCF_000956235.1 Wasmannia auropunctata | reverse complement strand
TGCCGTGCGCGGGCTCCAGCCTCGGAGATTGATACGTCTCTCCTCTGTACTCCGCGGGTACTCGGTCTCTCGGAGCAGTCGCGATCTCCTGCCCGAGGAGCCGCCCTGGTGTGTGGATCGCGCGAGCCGACCGCGCGCGTGTCCGAGTCCACGAAAGCGATTCTCTCCGCGAGCGCGCGAGAGACATCCTTGGGACCGGCACGGCGCGTTTGTCGTGTACTCGTCGCGTATCCCGCCGGGCGCACTCGATTGTGCCCGCCCCACTGGTGTTTTTGCGCCAACGCTCACTCACGCGTCTCTCGACACGTGTTGTCGCCGCCGCCGTCGTCGTAGCGACCGCGACCGATCGACGATTCGCTCCGCTCGTCCACACGAGCGAGCCGAAGTTCGTCTCGCGTCGCGTCGGACGCTGACGCGCGCGCGCGA
>NW_012059375.1:0-550 GCF_000956235.1 Wasmannia auropunctata | reverse complement strand
TTAAACGCGGCGAAAGAAACACGCCGCGCGGGACTTAGAAAATTTTCGGGTCGAGTCTGGAGGTAAACCTGGCCGATCGACGCTTCGCTTCCCCGCTACGCGCCCTTAACTACTTACGTCGATTCGCGTGCCCGCACGTCGTATTCGGCCACGCGAGTGCCCCCGTGCACCCCCGTCGTCCGTTCGCCTCGATAGCGGAGAATTTTCGGCGCCGGAGGTAAACGCGGCGAAAGAAACACGCCGCGCGAAAGCAACACGCCGCGCGTGACTTAGAAAATTTTTGGCTCTGTCGGGTCCGGAGGTAAACCTGGCCGATCGACGCTTCCCCGATAGACGTCCTTAATATTACGTCGATTACGCGTGCCCGCACGTCTAATTTGGCCACCCGTAGTGACCCCCGTGACACCCCCGTCGTCCGTACGCCTCGATAGCGGAGGAATTTTTGGGCGCCGGAGGTAAACGCGGCGAAAGCAACACGCCGCGCGAAAGCAACACGCCGCGCGAGACTTAGAAAATTTTCGGGTCGGGTCCGGAGGTAAACCTGGCCGAT
>NW_012059374.1:0-374 GCF_000956235.1 Wasmannia auropunctata | reverse complement strand
TATCCCCTGTGTGCCTTGTCGACTCAGTTAGCCGCGCGACAGCCCCGTGGGGCGAAAGCAACACGCGGCGAGGGACTTAGCCGCGCGACAGCCCCGTGGGGCGAAAGCAACACGCGGCGAGGGACTTAGCCGCGCGACAGCCCCGCGGGGCGAAAGCAACACGCGGCGAGGGACTTAGCCGCGCGCCAGCCCCGCGGGGCGAAAGCAACACGCGGCGAGGGACTTAGCCGCGCGCCCAGCCCCGCGGGGCGAAAGCAACACGCGGCGAGGGACTTAGCCGCGCGACAGCCCCGCGGGGCGAAAGCAACACGCGGCGAGGGACTTAGCCGCGCGCCCAGCCCCGCGGGGCGAAAGCAACACGCGGCGAGGGACTA
>NW_012059373.1:0-307 GCF_000956235.1 Wasmannia auropunctata | reverse complement strand
ATCCCCTGTGTGCCTTGTCGACTCAGTGGCGAGAATCGACGTTTGAGCGGTGGGAACGTCGCGGGCGCCCGGATCCGGCGGTTCCGCGCTTCGCACGTCGAGATTCGACGTTTGAATGGTAGAAACGCCGCGAACGCAACGGATACGACGTTTCCGAGCTTCAAACGGCGAGAATCGACGATTGTAGCGGTGGGAACGTCGCGGGCGCTCGGATCCGGCGGTTCCGCGCTTCGCACGTCGAGATTCGACGTTTGAATGGTAGAAACGCCGCGAACGCAAGGATACGACGTTTCCGAGCTTCAAACGA
>NW_012059372.1:0-395 GCF_000956235.1 Wasmannia auropunctata | reverse complement strand
TATCCCCTGTGTGCCTTGTCGACTCAGTCCCCGATAGCGAAGAATTTTCGGCGCCGGAGGTAATCGCGGCGAAAGCAACACGCCGCGCGAAAGCAACACGCCGCGCGGGACTTAGAAAATTTTCGGCTCGGTCGGGTCCGGAGGTAAACCTGGCCGATCGACGATTCCCCGCTAGCCCCCTTAATATTACGTCGATTCGCCAGCCCGCACGTTTACTTACGGCCCCACCCTACCACCCCGTCGTCACCCCGTCGTCCGTCGCCCCGATAGCGAAGAATTTTCGGCGCCGGAGGTAATCGCGGCGAAAGCAACACGCCGCGCGAAAGCAACACGCCGCGCGGGACTTAGAAAATTTTCGGCTCGGTCGGGTCCGGAGGTAAACCTGGCCGATCGAA
>NW_012059371.1:0-310 GCF_000956235.1 Wasmannia auropunctata | reverse complement strand
CCCCTGTGTGCCTTGTCGACTCAGTTGAAACGCCGCGAACGCAAGGATACGACGTTTCCTCGCTTCAAACGGCGAGAATCGACGTTTGAGCGGTGGGAACGTCGCGGGCGCCCGGATCCGGCGGTTCCGCGCTTCGCACGTCGGGATTCGACGTTTGAATGGTAGAAACGCCGCGAACGCAAGGATACGACGTTTCCTCGCTTCAAACGGCGAGAATCGACGTTTGAGCGGTGGGAACGTCGCGGGCGCTCGGATCCGGCGGTTCCGCGCTTCGCACGTCGAGATTCGACGTTTGAATGGTAGAAACGCC
>NW_012059370.1:0-342 GCF_000956235.1 Wasmannia auropunctata | reverse complement strand
TATCCCCTGTGTGCCTTGTCGACTCAGTTGGTAGAAACGCCGCGAACGCAAGGATACGACGTTTCCGAGCTTCAAACGGCGAGAATCGACGTTTGAGCGGTGGGAACGTCGCGGGCGCTCGGATCCGGCGGTTCGGCCGCTTCCGCACGTCGACGATTCGACGTTTGAATGGTAGAAACGCCGCGAACGCAAGGATACGACGTTTCCGAGCTTCAAACGGCGAGAATCGACGTTTGAGCGGTGGGAACGTCGCGGGCGCTCGGATCCGGCGGTTCGGCGCTTCGCACGTCGAGATTCGACGTTTGAATGGTAGAAACGCCGCGAACGCAAGGATACGACGAT
>NW_012059369.1:0-729 GCF_000956235.1 Wasmannia auropunctata | reverse complement strand
TGTGTGCCTTGTCGACTCAGTTATTAAGGGCTTCAGCGGGGAAGCGTCGATCGGCCAGGTTTACCTCCGGACCCGACCGAGCCGAATATTTTCTAAGTCCCGCGCGGCGTGTTGCTTTCGCGCGGCGTGTTGCTTTCGCCGCGATTACCTCCGGCGCCGAAAATTCTTCGCTATCGGGGCGAACGGACGACTGGGGTGCACGGGGGTGGTAGGGTGGCCGAATAAACGTGCGGGCACGCGAATCGGCGTAATATTAAGGGGGCTAGCGGGGAATCGTCGATCGACCAGATTTACCTCCGGACCCGACCGAGCCGAAAATTTTCTAAGTCCCGCGCGGCGTCGTTGCCTTTCGCGCGGCCGTGTTGCTTTCGCCGCGATTAACCTCCGGCGACCGAAAATTCTTCGCTATCGGGGACGTAACGGTACGACGGGGGTGCACGGGGGTGGTAGGGTGGCCGAATAAACGTGCGGGCGCGCGAATCGACGTAACATTAAGGGCGCTAGCGGGGAAGCGTCGAACGGCCAGGTTACCTCCGGACCCGACCGAGCCGAAAATTTTCTAAGTCCCGCGCGGCCGTGTTCCGCTTTCGCGCCGGTCGTGTTGCTTTCGCCGCGAATTACCTCCGGACGCCGAAAATTCTTCGCTATACGGGGTCGTAACGGACGACGGGGGGTGCACGGGGGTGGTAGGGTGGCCGAATAAACGTGCGGGCACGCGAATCGGCATAA
>NW_012059368.1:0-689 GCF_000956235.1 Wasmannia auropunctata | reverse complement strand
TAACATTAAGGGCTTTAGCGGGGAAGCGTAGATCGGCCGAGGTTTACCTCCGGACCCGGACCGAGCCGAAATTTTCTAAGTCCCGCGCGGCGTGTTGCTTTCGCCGCGATTACCTCCGGCGCCGAAAATTCTCCGCTATCGAGGCGAACGGACTTCGGGGGTGCACGGGGGCACTAGGGTGGCCGAATAAACGTGCGGGCACGCGAATCGACGTAACATTGGAGGGTCTTTAGGCGGGGAAGCGTAGAGTCCGGCCGTACGGTTTACCCGTCCGGAACCCGAACCGTAGTCCGAAATTTTTCTAAGTCCCGCGCGGCGTGTTGCTTTCGCGCGGCGTGTTGCTTTCGCCGCGGATTACCTCCGGCGCCGAAAATTCTCCGCTATCGAGGCGAACGGACGACGGGGGTGCACGGGGGCACTAGGGTGGCCGAATAAACGTGCGGGCACGCGAATCGACGTAACATTAAGGGCTTTAGCGGGGAAGCGTAGATCGGCCAGGTTTACCTCCGGACCCGACCGAGCCGAAAATTTTCTAAGTCCCTTGCGGCGTGTTGCTTTCTCGCCGCGTGTTGCTTTCGCCGACGGGGCCGACAGGCGCTCCGCGGCCAAGTACCTCGCCTGACCCGTCGGGCTCGCGCTCGGTCAGGTTAGCGCTCGGTCAACTGAGTCGACAAGGCACACAGGGGATA
>NW_012059367.1:0-428 GCF_000956235.1 Wasmannia auropunctata | reverse complement strand
CTATCGGGGCGAACGGACGACGGGGGTGCACGGGGGTGGTAGGGTGGCCGAATAAACGTGCGGGCGCGCGAATCGACGTAATATTAGGGGGCTAGCGGGGAAGCGTCGATCGGCCAGGTTTACCTCCGGACCCGACCGAGCCGAAAATTTTCTAAGTCCCGCGCGGCGTGTTGCTTTTCGCGCGGCGTGTTGCTTTTCGCCGCGATTACCTCCGGCGCCGAAAATTCTTCGCTATCGGGGCGAACGGACACGGGGGTGCACGGGGTGGTAGGGTGGCCGACTAAACGTCCGCGGGCTGGCCGTATCGACGTAATTAGGGGGCTAGCGGGGAATCGTCGATCGGCCAGGTTTACCTCCGGACCCGACCGAGCCGAAAATTTTCTAAGTCCCGCGCGGCGTGTTGCTTTCGCGCGGCGTGTTGCTTTAGA
>NW_012059366.1:0-481 GCF_000956235.1 Wasmannia auropunctata | reverse complement strand
CCCCTGTGTGCCTTGTCGACTCAGTTGATGCTATACGAAGTTATTACGTGAAAACGCCGCGAACGCAAGGATACGACGTTTCCGAGCTTCAAACGGCGAGAATCGACGTTTGAGCGGTGGGAACGTCGCGGGCGATCGGATCCGGCGGTTCCGCGCTTCGCACGTCGAGATTCGACGTTTGAACTGGTGAAACGCCGCGAACGCAAGGATACGACGTTTCCGAGCTTCAAACGGCGAGAATCGGCGTTTGAGCCGTGGGAACGTCGCGGGCGCTCGGATCCGGCGGTTCCGCGCTTCGCACGTCGAGATTCGACGTTTGAATGGTAGAAACGCCGCGAACGCAAGGATACGACGTTTCCGAGCTTCAAACGGCGGGAATCGACGTTTGAGCGGTGGGAACGTCGCGGGCGCTCGGATCCGTCGGTTCCGCGCTTCGCACATCGAGATTCGAAGACTGAGTCGACAAGGCACACAGGGGATA
>NW_012059365.1:8339-8743 GCF_000956235.1 Wasmannia auropunctata | reverse complement strand
GAAGCTCGGAAACGTCGTATCCTTGCGTTCGCGGCGTTTCTACCATTCAAACGTCGAATCTCGACGTGCGAGCGCGGAACGCCGGATCCGACGCGCCGCGACGTTCCCACCGCTACAACGTCGATTCTCGTCCGTTAAAGCTCCGGAAACGTCGTATCCTTGCGTTCGCGGCGTTTCTACCATTCTAAACGTACGAATACTCGACGTGCGAATCGCGGAACCGCCGGATCCGAGCGCCGCGACGTCCCACCGCTCAATCATCGATTCTCGCCGTTTGAAGCTCGGAAACGTCGTATCCTTGCGTTCGCGGCGTTTTCCACCATTCAAACGTCGAATCTCGACGTGCGAAGCGCGGAACCGCCGGATCCGAGCGCCCGACGACGTTCCCACCGCTCAAACGTCGA
>NW_012059365.1:0-741 GCF_000956235.1 Wasmannia auropunctata | reverse complement strand
TATCCCCTGTGTGCCTTGTCGACTCAGTTGTATGCTATACGAAGTTATTACGTACCATTCAAACGTCGAATCTCGACGTGCGAAGCGCGGAACCGCCGGATCCGAGCGCCCGCGACGTTCCCACCGCTCAAACGTCGATTCTCGCCGTTTGAAGCTCGGAAACGTCGTATCCTTGCGTTCGCGGCGTTTCTACCATTCAAACGTCGAATCTCGACGTGCGAAGCCCGGAACCGCCGGATCCGAGCGCCCGCGACGTTCCCACCGCTCAAACTTCGATTCTCGCCGTTTGAAGCTCGGAAACGTCGTATCCTTGCATTGCGGCGTTTCCACCATTCAAACGTCGAATCTCGACGTGCGAAGCGCGGAACCGCCGGATCCGAGCGCCCGCCGACGTTCCCACCGCTCAAACGTCGATTCACGCCGTTTGAAGCTCGGAAACGTCGTATCCTTGCGTTCGCGGCGTTTCTACCATTCAAACGTCAATCTCGGACGTGGCGAAGCGCGGAACCGCCGGATCCGAGCGCCCGCGACGTTCCCACCGCTCAAACGTCGATTCTCGCCGTTTGAAGCTCGGAAACGTCGTATCCTTGCGTTCGCGCGTTTCACCATTCAAACGTCGAATCTCGGACGTGCGAAGCGCGGAACCGCCGGATCCGAGCGCCCGCGACGTTCCACCGCTCAAACGTCGATCTCGCCGTTTGAAGCTCGGAAACGTCGTATCCTTGCGTTCGCACTGAGTCG
>NW_012059364.1:0-444 GCF_000956235.1 Wasmannia auropunctata | reverse complement strand
ACTGGAGTTCAGACGTGTGCTCTTCCGATCTTGCCTGATTCTACCGATCATTCTACCCTGCCATGGGGACATTATAAGATACCATTATAAATTAAAAAACTCGCATACTTGTAATAAACACATATGGTATATTTGTATTAATCTCATATATTTTTAATAAACATAATGTTTTATGCATATAATGAAAAAAACAATTTGCGATATAAATTTATTTTACAACACATTATCCTTGTGTATCCATGAATTATGTGAATCATCCAATCCCAGCGATTTCACGTATACTTCATTCCCTTTTTTGCGCAAAACTTTTTCAACGAGGTACACGTCGGGATTAGCGACGTAATGCAGTTCACATTCATAGAATCCTCCGGCTATGGGTTTTCCACGAGAATTCTCCAAAAGATACGTTGCGGGATTAGTTTTCTGCACCTTAATGATCTTAAA
>NW_012059363.1:0-533 GCF_000956235.1 Wasmannia auropunctata | reverse complement strand
TCCCCGATAGCGAAGAATTTTCGGCGCCGGAGGTAATCGCGGCGAAAGCAACACGCCGCGCGAAAGCAACACGCCGCGCGGGACTTAGAAAATTTTCGGCTCGGTCGGGTCCGGAGGTAAACCTGGCCGATCGACGCTTCCCCGCTACGCCCCTTAATATACCGTCGATTCGCGCGCCCGCACGTTTATTCGGACCACCTACCACCCCGTGCACCCCGTACGTCGTTCGCCCCGATAGCGAAGAATTTTCGGCGCCGGAGGTACACTTGGCCAAAGCAACACGCCACGGCGGGTACCTCGACTTCCCGAGCGGCGTAACGTCCCGACGCGGCCTCGGTCTAATCGTACCGTTCTCGCCCCTAATAAGTCGGCCGTGCATAAGACCGTGACGTCGCCGACCGCGTTGTCCGGGTCGGTTGGGTACTATAAGAGGTGCGGTGCGCTCGGCTAGCCGAGCGGTACGATGCGGTCGTGCGTACACGTTACTCGTGTCTCGTACGCCCCGTACGGCTTCTCGAACGTATATGAAACAA
>NW_012059362.1:0-381 GCF_000956235.1 Wasmannia auropunctata | reverse complement strand
GAGATTCGACGTTTGAATGGTTGGAAACGCCGCGAACGCAAGGATACGACGTTTCCGAGCTTCAAACGGCGAGAATCGACGTTTGAGCGGTGGAACGTCGACCGGCGCTCGGATCCGGCGGTTCCGCGCTTCGCACGTCGAGATTCGACGTTTGAATGGTGGAAACGCCGCGAACGCAAGGATACGACGTTTCCGAGCTTCAAACGGCGAGAATCGACGTTTGAGCGGTGGAACCGTCGCCGGCGCTCGGATTCCGGCGGTTCCGCGCTTCGCACGTCGAGATTCGACGTTTGAATGGTGGAAACGCCGCGAACGCAAGGATACGACGTTTCCGAGCTTCAAACGGCGAGAATCGACGATCGTATAACTTCGTATAATGTA
>NW_012059361.1:0-493 GCF_000956235.1 Wasmannia auropunctata | reverse complement strand
TGGAAACGCCGCGAACGCAAGGATACGACGTTTCCGAGCTTCAAACGGCGAGAATCGACGTTTGAGCGGTGGGAACGTCGCGGGCGCTCGGATCCGGCGGTTCCGCGCTTCGCACGTCGAGATTCGACGTTTGAATGGTGGAAACGCCGCGAACGCAAGGATACGACGTTTCCGAGCTTCAAACGGCGAGAATCGACGTTTGAGCGGTGGGAACGTCGCGGGCGCTCGGATCCGGCGGTTCCGCGCTTCGCACGTCGAGAGTTCCACGTTTGAATGGTGGAAACGCCGCGAACGCAAGGATACGACGTTTCCGAGCTTCAAACGGCGAGAATCGACGTTTGAGCGGTGGGTACGTCGCGGGCGCTCGGATCCGGCGGTTCCGCGCCTTCGCACGTCGTAGATTCGACGTTTGTAATAGGTGGAAACGACCGCGATACGCAAGGATACGACGTTTTCCGAGCTTCAAACGGCGAGAATCGACGTTTGAGCGGTA
>NW_012059360.1:0-435 GCF_000956235.1 Wasmannia auropunctata | reverse complement strand
TCCGCATGTCTATTTGGCCACCCGAGTGCCCCCGTGCACCCCCATCGACCGTTCGCCTCGATAGACGGTAGAATTTTCGGCGTCGGAGGTAAACGCGGCGAAAGCAACACGCCGCGCGAAAGCAACACGCCGCGCGGGACTTAGAAATTTTCGGGTCGGGTCCGGAGGTAAACCTGGCCGATCGACGCTTCGCATCCCCGCTGGCGCCTTAATATTACGTCGATTCGCGTGCCCGCACGTCTATTCGGCCACCCGAGTGCCCCCGTGCAACCCCGTCGTCCGTTCGCCTCGATAGCGGAAAATTTTTCGGCGCCGGAGGTAAACGCGGCGAAAGCAACACTCCGCGCGAAAGCAACTACGACCGCGCGGGACTTAGAAAACTTTTCGGGTCGGGTCCGGATGTAAACCTGGCCGATCGACGCTTCGCTTCCCCGA
>NW_012059359.1:0-368 GCF_000956235.1 Wasmannia auropunctata | reverse complement strand
TATCCCCTGTGTGCCTTGTCGACTCAGTCGCGAGTGGCGTTGATCCCGGAGGATCCCACTCTCCCCCGTCGACTCTCCGTGCCTCCTCGCGCGCTGCCCGCGCGCCGAGAGAGTGGCCGAGTGGAAGACGAGGAGAGAGAGATGGTGAAGCCCCGGCGAGAGATGGCCACGAGAGAGAGGAGTGAAGCAAATACCGAAACATGTTTGACAGCGTTGCGAAAGCACGACAAGATGAACGATTACCCTGAACGGTGGATCACTTGGCTCGTGGGTCGATGAAGAACGCAGCTAATTGCGCGTCAACTTGTGAACTGCAGGACACATGAACATCGACATTTCGAACGCACATTGCGGTCCACGGATACAAT
>NW_012059358.1:7986-8498 GCF_000956235.1 Wasmannia auropunctata | reverse complement strand
TATTCTGTAACGACTTTAAGAGATAATCCGGGAATATTCTATGAAGCCATAGGTGATATGCGTACGACGGAAATTTCCTGGAAAATGATTATCTACATCGACATAGGCGATATTCTACGTGCGTCAAAAGAAATTCAACATGAATTAAACACCGTTATAAATCAATGTAATAGTATGTCAAACATATGTGGGTCACAGGCACTGCTCATTTCATTAAGGACTAAATTAAACAAGATAACATACTATCAAGATCACATACGTCAAATTATTGGAGGATCAAGAACGAAAAGAGCTCCTTTGGATTTTATTGGACAAATCAGTAAGGTTTTATTTGGAACATTAACGACGGAAGATGCTTTCAATATTAATGCCGCAATAATGCATGTGGAGAATAAGACGGATGACCTCGCCGCATTACTTATCAACCAAACGATGGTGACACGAGCCAGCTTCGGAGAACTTTATAATACGACCCTGGAAATGAAGCAACAGATGGCCGATCTTATGCACAA
>NW_012059358.1:0-378 GCF_000956235.1 Wasmannia auropunctata | reverse complement strand
TGTCGTATCCTTGCGTTCGCGGCGTTTCTACCATTCAAACGTCGAATTTTCGACGTGCGAAGCGCGGAACCGCCGGATCCGAGCGCCCGCGACGTTCCCACCGCTCAAACGTCGATTCTCGCCGTTTGTAGCTCGGAAACGTCGTATCCTTGCGTTCGCGGCTTTTCTACCATTCAAACGTCGAATCTCGACGTGCGAAGCGCGGAACCGCCGGATCCGAGCGCCCGCGACGTTCCCACCGCTCAAACGTCGATTCTCGCCGTTTGAAGCTCGGAAACGTCGTATCCTTGCGTTCGCGGCGTTTCTACCATTCAAACGTCGAATCTCGACGTGCGAAGCGCGGAACCGCCGGATCCGATAACTTCGTATAGCATACAA
>NW_012059357.1:0-512 GCF_000956235.1 Wasmannia auropunctata | reverse complement strand
CGCAAGGATACGACGTTTCCGAGCTTCAAACGGCGAGAATCGACGTTTGAGCGGTGGGAACGTCGCGGGCGCTCGAATCCGGCGGTTCCCGCGCTTCGCACGTCGAGATTCGACGTTTGAATGGTGGAAACGCCGCGAACGCAAGGATTACGACGTTTCCTCGACTTCAAACGGCGAGAATCGACGTTTGTAGCGGTGGGAACGTACGCGGGCGCTCGGATCCGGCGGTTCGGCGCTTCGCACGTCGAGATTCGACGTTTGAACTTGGTACCGAAACGCCGCGAACCGTCAGGATACGACGTTTCCGAGCTTCAAACGGCGAGAATCGACGTTTGAGCGGTGGGAACGTCGCGGGCGCTCGGATCCGGCGGTTCGGCGCTTCGCACGTCGAGATTCGACGTTTGAATGGTACGAAACGCCGCGAACGCAAGGATACGACGTTTCCGAGCTTCAAACGGCGAGAATCGACGTTTGAGCGGTGGGAACGTCGCGGGCGCTCGGATCCGGCGGTT
>NW_012059356.1:0-529 GCF_000956235.1 Wasmannia auropunctata | reverse complement strand
TATCCCCTGTGTGCCTTGTCGACTCAGTACACGCCGCGCGAAAGCAACACGCCGCGCGGGACTTAGAAAAATTTCGGCTCGGTCGGGTCCGGAGGTAAACCTGGCCGATCTACGCTTCCCCGCTAAAGCCCTTAATGTTACGTCGATTCGCGTGCCCGCACGTTTATTCGGCCACCCTAGTGCCCCCGTGCACCCCCGTCGTCCGTTCGCCTCGATAGCGGAGAATTTTCGGCGCCGGAGGTAACTCGCGGCGAAGCAACACGCCGCGCGAAAGCAACACGCCGCGCGGGACTTAGAAAAATTTCGGCTCGGTCGGGTCCGGAGGTAAACCTGGCCGATCTACGCTTCCCCGATAGCGTCCTTAATATTACGTCGATTCGCGTGCCCGCACGTCTATTCGGCCACGCGAGTGCCCCCGTGCACCCCCGTCGACCGTTCGCCTCGATAGCGGAGAATTTTCGGCGGCGGAGGTAAACGCGGCGAAAGAAACACGCCGCGCGAACTGAGTCGACAAGGCACACAGGGGATA
>NW_012059355.1:0-472 GCF_000956235.1 Wasmannia auropunctata | reverse complement strand
CGAATCTCGACGTGCGAAGCGCGGAACCGCCGGATCCGAGCGCCCGCGACGTTCCCACCGCTCAAACGTCGATTCTCGCCGTTTGAAGCTCGGAAACGTCGTACTCCTTCGCGTTCGCGGCGTTTCACCATTCAAACGTCGAATCTCGACGTGCGAAGACGCGGAACCGACCGGACGTCCGACGCGCCCGCCGACGTTCCCACCCGCTCAAACGTACGATTCTTCGCCGTTTCGTATGCTCGGAAAACGTCGTATCCTTGCGTTCGCGGCGTTTCCACCATTCAAACGTCGAATCTCGACGTGCGAAGCGCGGAACCGCCGGATCCCGAGGCGCCCGCGACGTTCCCACCGCTCAAAACGTCGATTCTCGCCGTTTGAAGCTCGGAAAACGTCGTATCCTTGCGTTCGCGGCGTTTCCACCATTCAAAACGTCCGAAATCTCGACGTAGTCGAAGCGCGGAAACCGGCCGGA
>NW_012059354.1:0-339 GCF_000956235.1 Wasmannia auropunctata | reverse complement strand
ATACGAAGTTATACGATCGTCGTATCCTTGCGTTCGCGGCGTTTCTACCATTCAAACGTCGAATCTCGACGTGCGAAGCGCGGAACCGCCGGATCCGAGCGCCCGCGACGTTCCCACCGCTCAAACGTCGATTCTCGCCGTTTGAAGCGAGGAAACGTCGTATCCTTGCGTTCGCGGCGTTTACTACCATTCAAACGTCGAATCTCGACGTGCGAAGCGCGGAACCGCCGGATCCGAGCGCCCGCGACGTTCCCACCGCTCAAACGTCGATTCTCGCCGTTTGAAGCGAGGAAACGTCGTATCCTTGCGTTCGCGGCGTTTCTACCATTCAAACGTCGA
>NW_012059353.1:0-539 GCF_000956235.1 Wasmannia auropunctata | reverse complement strand
GTCTATTCTCGCCGTTTGAAGCTCGGAAACGTCGTATCCTTGCGTTCGCGGCGTTTCCACCACTTCAAACGTCGAACTCTCGACGTGCGAAGCGCGGTAACCGCCGGATCCGAGCGCCCGCGACGTTACCTACCGTCTCAAACGTCGATTCTCGTCGTTGAAGTTTGGAAACGTCGTATCCTTGCGTTCGCGGCGTTTCCACCATTCAAACGTCGAATCTCGACGTGCGAAGCGCGGAACCGCCGGATCCGAGCGCCCGCGACGTTCCCACCGCTCAAACGTCGATTCTCGCCGTTTGAAGCTCGGAAACGTCGTATCTTGCGTTCGCGGCGTTTCCACCAGTTCAAACGTCGAAGTCTCGGACGTGCGAAGCGCGGAACCGCCGGTTCCGAGCGTCCGCGACGTTCCCACCGCTCAAACGTCGATTCTCGCCGTTTGAAGCTCGGAAACGTCGTATCCTTGCGTTCGCGGCGTTTCCACCAGTTCAAACCGTCGAAAGTCTCGGACGTGCGAAGCGCGGAACCGCCGGATTCCGGAGC
>NW_012059352.1:0-365 GCF_000956235.1 Wasmannia auropunctata | reverse complement strand
CCTCGATAGCGGAGAATTTTCGGCGCCGGAGGTAAACGCGGCGAAAACAACACGCCGCGCGAAATCAACACGCCGCGCGTGACTTAGAAAATTTTCGGCTTTGTCGGGTCCGGAGGTAAACCTGGCCGATCGACGCTTCCCCGCTAGCGCCCTTAATATTAAGTCGACTCGCGTGCCGGCACGTCTATTCGGCCACCCGAATGCCCCCGTGCACCCCCGTCGTCCGTTCGCCTCGATAGCGGAAAATTTTTGGCGCCGGAGGTAAACACGGCGAAAGCAACACGCCGCGCGAAAGCAACACGCCGCGCGGGACTTAGAAAATTTTTGGTTCTGTCGGGTCCAGAGGTAAACCTGGCCGATCGACG
>NW_012059351.1:0-482 GCF_000956235.1 Wasmannia auropunctata | reverse complement strand
TATCCCCTGTGTGCCTTGTCGACTCAGTTATTCGGCCACCCTAGTGCCCCCGTGCACCCCCGACGTCCGTTCGCCTCGATAGCGGAGAATTTTCGGCGCCGGAGGTAATCGCGGCGAAAGCAACACGCCGCGCGGGACTTAGAAAATTTTCGGCTCGGTCGGGTCCGGAGGTAAACCTGGCCGATCTACGCTTCCCCGCTAAAGCCCTTAATGTTACGTCGATTCGCGTGCCCGCACGTTTATTCGGCCACCCTAGTGCCCCCGTGCACCCCCGTCGTCCGCTCGCCTCGATAGCGGAGAATTTTTGGCGCCGGAGGTAATCGCGGCGAAAGCAACACGCCGCGCGAAAGCAACACGCCGCGCGGGACTTAGAAAAATTTCGGCTCGGTCGGGTCCGGAGGTAAACCTGGCCGATCTACGCTTCCCCGCTAAAGCCCTTAATGTTACGTCGATTCGCGTGCCCGCACGTTTACTGAGTCGAC
>NW_012059350.1:0-476 GCF_000956235.1 Wasmannia auropunctata | reverse complement strand
CCTGGCCGATCGACGCTTCCCCGCTAGCGCCCTTAATATTACGTCGATTCGCGTGCCCGCACGTCTGTTCGGCCACTCAAGTGCCCCCGTGCACCCCCTCGTCCGTTCGCCTCGATAGCGGAGAATTTTCGGCGTCGGAGGTAAACGCGGCGAAAACAACACGCCGCGCGAAAGCAACACGCCGCCGCGGGACTTACGAAAATTTTCGGGTCGGGTCCGAGGTAAACCTGGACCGATCGACGCTTCGCACTCCCCGCTGGCGCCCTTAATATTACGTCGATTCGCGTCGCCCGCACGTCTATTCGGCCACCCGAATGCCCCCGTGCACCCCCGTCGTCCGTTCGCCTCGATAGCGGAGAATTTTCGGCGCCGGAGATAAACGCGGCGAAAGCAACACGCCGCGCGAAAGCAACACGTCGCGCGGGACTTAGGGGATTTTCGGGTCGGGACTGAGTCGACAAGGCACACAGGGGATA
>NW_012059349.1:0-408 GCF_000956235.1 Wasmannia auropunctata | reverse complement strand
GGGCGCTCGGATCCGGCGGTTCCGCGCTTCGCACGTCGAGATTCGACGTTTGAATGGTGAAAACCGCCGCGAACGCAAGGATACGACGTTTCCGAGCTTCAAACGGCGAGAATCGACGTTTGAGCGGTGGGAACGTCGCGGGCGCTCGGATCCGGCGGTTCCGCGCTTCGCACGTCGAGATTCGACGTTTGAATGGTGGAAACGCCGCGAACGCAAGGATACGACGTTTCCGAGCTTCAAACGGCGAGAATCGACGTTTGAGCGTAGGAACGTCGCGGCGCTCGGATCCGGTCGGTTCCGACGCTTCGCACGTCGAGACTTCGACGTTTCGAATGGTGGAAACGTCCGCGAACGTCAAGGTATACGTACGTTTCCGTAGCTTCAAACGGCGAGAATCGACGTTTGGAG
>NW_012059348.1:0-387 GCF_000956235.1 Wasmannia auropunctata | reverse complement strand
GGTTCCGCGCTTCGCACGTCGAGATTCGACGTTTGAATGGTGGAAACGCCGCGAACGTCAAGGATACGACGTTTCCGAGCTTCAAACGGTCGACGAATCGACGTTTGAGCGGTGGAACGTCGCGGGCGCTCGGATCCGGCGGTTCCGCGCTTCGCACGTCGAGATTCGACGTTTGAATGGTGGAAACGCCGCGAACGCAAGGATCCGACGTTTCCGAGCTTTAAACGGCGAGAATCGGTGTTTGAGCGGTGGGAACGTCGCGGGCGCTCGGATCCTGCGGTTCCGCGCTTTGCACGTCGAGATTAGAACGTTTGAATAGTGGAAACGCCGCGAACGCAAGGATACGAACGTTTCCGAGCTTCAAAACGGCGAGAAATCGACGTTTGA
>NW_012059347.1:0-530 GCF_000956235.1 Wasmannia auropunctata | reverse complement strand
TACGGACGACGGGGGTGCACGGGGGCTCTCGGGTGGCCAAATAGACGTGCGGGCAAGCGAATCGACGTAATATTAAGGACGCTAGTCGGGGAAGCGTCGATCGGCCAGGTTACCTCCGGACCCCTACACGACGACCTAAAAATTTCTAAGTCACGCGCGGCGTGTTGCTTTCGCGCGGCGTGTTCTTCGCCGCGTTACCTCCGGNGCCAAAAATTCTCCGCATCGAGGCGAACGGACGACGGGGGTGCACGGGGGCACTCGGGTGGCCAAATAGACGTGCGGGCACGCGAATCGAGTATACTTACGGCGCTGCGGGAGCGTCGATCGGCCAGGTTTACCTCGGACCCGACCCGAAAATTTTCTAAGTACCCGTCGCGGCGTGTTGCTTTCGTCGCGGCGTGTTGCTTTCGCCGCCTTTTACCACCGACGCCGAAAATTCTCCGCTATCGAGGCGAACGGACGATGGTGGTGCACGGGGGCACTTGAGTGGCCGAACAGACGTGCGGGCACGCGAATCGACGTAATATTAA
>NW_012059346.1:0-332 GCF_000956235.1 Wasmannia auropunctata | reverse complement strand
TATCCCCTGTGTGCCTTGTCGACTCAGTTCCGATAGAGAGATTCTCGTGGCTTCATAGTTCAAGAAAGCCAGAGATCTCACCCATTTAAAGTTTGAGAATAGGTTGAGGTCGTTTCGGCCCCAAGGCCTCTAATCATTCGCTTTACCAGATGAGACTCGCGCGCGTTCCGTGCGGAACGGCCGAGTGCCAGCTATCCTGAGGGAAACTTCGGAGGGAACCAGCTACTAGATGGTTCGATTAGTCTTTCGCCCCTATACCCAGTTCCGACGATCGATTTGCACGTCAGAATCGCTACGGACCTCCATCAAGGTTTCCCCTGACTTCGTCCTGA
>NW_012059345.1:0-361 GCF_000956235.1 Wasmannia auropunctata | reverse complement strand
TATCCCCTGTGTGCCTTGTCGACTCAGTCGATATTGGAGAGCGCGCGTGTCAACGACGCGCACGCAATCCGAGCTAGCCGAGAGCGCGCCTATCTCTATGTTCTCGCGCGCGCTTGTGCCGTGTCACGATGCCGAAGCAAGGACGAGGTAATCTCGTTCGGCGCCGCGTTCCGCTCGCGCGAGTCACGCACTCCGTGAGCCGCGACACGCGCGCCGCTTCGCGCAACGCACGTACGAGACGTTGCACGCGAGAGACAGGAGGATAAGAGCCGCATATATTTGGAGAGAGGAATCGTGTCGAACGGCAGGTGACGATCCGCGCGCCGCTCTCTCTCACTCGATCGACCACGCCACAACGTTA
>NW_012059344.1:0-363 GCF_000956235.1 Wasmannia auropunctata | reverse complement strand
TATCCCCTGTGTGCCTTGTCGACTCAGTCCCCGTGCACCCCCGTCGTCCGTTCGCCTCGTTAGCGGAAAATTTCCGGCGCCGGAGGTAAACGCGGCGAAAGCAACACGCCGCGCGAAAGCAACACGCCGCGCGGGACTTAGAAAAATTTTCGGGTCGGGTCCGGAGGTAAACCTGGCCGATCGACGCTTCGCTTCCCCGCTGGCGCCCTTAATATTACGTCGATTTCCGTGCCCGCACCGTCTATTCGGCCACCCGAGTGCCCCCGTGCCACCCCGCCGTCCCGTTCGCCACGATAGCGGAGAATTTTCGGCGCCGGAGGTAAACGCGTCGAAAGCAACACTCCGCGCGAAAGCAACACGCCG
>NW_012059342.1:0-350 GCF_000956235.1 Wasmannia auropunctata | reverse complement strand
AGATGTGTATAAGAGACAGTCTATCATGTTATTGTATGTTAACATTTATTAAAAAAATATTTTCATCTTTTTGATAACTTTATTGATCTGATCTATCACGGATATGTATTTATTAATATCGAGTAGTCATAGATCATCACGAAGTGTCTGCAGTTCTCAATCACAGAAGTCAAGTAGTGTTGACGTCATGGCTTGGATGGGTGACCGTTAGTTGAAAAAAATGCGATTAAAACCGATTAAAAAAAAGTAATCCATTTCGATTGAAATTTGTGTCCTGAAATAATATGCGTGCATTGAAATATTGTATTAATCCTTAATTCGTCATAAATTAGATCGGAAGAGCACACGTC
>NW_012059341.1:0-393 GCF_000956235.1 Wasmannia auropunctata | reverse complement strand
TGAGACCCCACGCGCGCGCGCCAGCCCCGTCGGCGAAAGCAACACGCGGCGAGGGACTTAGCCGCGCGACAGCCCCGTGGGGCGAAAGCAACACGCGGCGAGGGACTTAGCCGCGCGACAGCCCCGTGGGGCGAAAGCAACACGCGGCGAGGGACTTAGCCGCGCGACAGCCCCGTGGGGCGAAAGCAACACGCGGCGAGGGACTTAGCCGCGCGCCCAGCCCCGCGGGGCGAAAGCAACACGCGGCGAGGGACTTAGCCGCGCGCCCAGCCCCGCGGGGCGAAAGCAACACGCGGCGAGGGACTTAGCCGCGCGCCCAGCCCCGCGAAACGAAAGCAACACGCGGCGAGGGACTTAGCCGCGCGCCCAGCCCCGTGAAGCGAAAGCAACACA
>NW_012059340.1:0-603 GCF_000956235.1 Wasmannia auropunctata | reverse complement strand
CACCCACGTCGTCCGTTCGCCTCGATAGCGGAGAATTTTCGGCGCCGGAAGTAAACGCGGCGAAAGCAACACGCCGCGCGAAAGAAACAAGCCGCGCGGGACTTGAAAAATTTTCTGGTCGGGTCCGGAGGTAAACCTGGCCGACTCGACGCTTCGCTTCCCCGCTGCGACCTTAATATTACGTCGATTCGCGTGCCCGCACGTCTATTCGGCCACCCGAGTCGCCCCGTGCCACCCCGTCGTCCGTTCGCCTCGATAGCGGAGAATTTTCGGCGCCGGAGGTAAACGCGGCGAAAGCAACACGCCGCGCGAAAGGAACACGCCGCGCGAAACTTAGAAAATTTTCGGGTCGGGTCCGGAGGTAAACCTCGGCCGATCAACGCTTCCCCGCTAGCGCCCTTAATATTATAGTTCGATTCGCGTGCCCGCACGTCTATTCGGCCATCCGAGTGCACCGTGCAACCCGTCGTCCGTTCGCCTCGATAGCGGAGAATTTTTGGCGCCGGAGGTAAACGCGGCGAAAGCAACACGCCGCGCGAAAGCAACACGCAGCGCGGGACTTAGAAAATTTTCGGACTGAGTCGACAAGGCACACAGGGGATA
>NW_012059339.1:0-428 GCF_000956235.1 Wasmannia auropunctata | reverse complement strand
GCTCAGCGGCCAAGTGCCTCGCCTGCACGTCGGGCTAGCGCTCGGTCAGGTTAGCGCTCGGCAGGTTAGCGCTCGGTCAGGTTAGCGCTCGTTCGGTCTCGCGCTCGGTCAGGTTAGCGCTCGGTTAGGCTAGCGCGTACGTCGGTCCTACCGCCGGCGGGTCTGTCGCGCGCTCCGCGGCTAGTCCCGCGCCCGCCGTGTTGCTTTCGTCCGACGGGCCGACAGGCGCTCAGCGGCCCGAAGTAGCCTCGCCTCGACACGTCGGGCGTAGCGCTCGGTCAGGTTAGCGCTCGGTCGAGGTTAGCGCTCGGTCGAGGTTAGCGCTCGTTCGGTCTCGCGCTCGGTGGTCAGGTTAGCGCTCGGTTAGGCTAGCGCGTACGTCGGGCCTACCGCCGGCGGGTCTGTCGCGCGCTCCGCGGCTAAGTCCA
>NW_012059338.1:0-412 GCF_000956235.1 Wasmannia auropunctata | reverse complement strand
TAACGTCGCGGGCGCTCGGATCCGGCGGTTCCGCGCTTCGCACGTCGAGATTCGACGTTTGAATGGTGGAAACGCCGCGAACGCAAGGATACGACGTTTCCGAGCTTCAAACGGCGAGAATCGACGTTTGAGCGGTGGGAACGTCGCGGGCGCTCGGATCCGGCGGTTCCGCGCTTCGCACGTCGAGATTCGACGGTTTGAATAGGTCGGAAACGTCCGCGAACGCAAGGATTACGACGTTTTCCGAGCTTCAAACGGCGAGAATCGACGTTTGAGCGGTGGAACGTTCGCGGGCGCTCGGATCCGGCGGTTCCGCGCTTCGCACGTCGAAGATTCGTACGTTTGAATTGGTGGAAACGTCCGCGAACGCAAGGATACGACGTTTCCGAGCTTTCAAACGGTCGAGAATCGA
>NW_012059337.1:0-628 GCF_000956235.1 Wasmannia auropunctata | reverse complement strand
TAGTGCCCCCGTCGCACCCCCGTCGTCCGTTCGCCTCGATAGCGGAGAATTTTTGGCGCCGGAGGTAAACGCGGCGAAAGCAACACGCCGCGCGAAAGCAACACGCCGCGCGAGACTTAGAAAATTTTCGGGTCGGGTCCGGAGGTAAACCTGGCCGACTCGACCGCTTCGTCATCCCCGCTGGCGCCTTAATATTACGTCGTATTACGCGTGCCGCACGTCTAATTCGGTCCACCCGAGTCGCCCCCGTCGCCAACCCCGTCGTCCGTTCGCCTCGATAGTCGGAAAATTTTCGGCGCCGGAGGTAAACGCGGCGAAAGCAACACTCCGCGCGAAAGAAACACGCCGCGCGGGACTTAGAAAATTTTCGGGTAGGGTCCGGAGGTAAACCTGGCCGATCGACGCTTCCCCGCTAGCGCTCTTAATATTACGTCGATTCGCGTGCCCGCACGTCTTTTCGGCCACGCGAGTGCCCCCGTGCACCCCCGTCGTCCGTTCGCCACGATAGCGGATAATTTTCGTCGCCGGAGGTAAACGCGGCGAAAGCAACACGCCGCGCGGGACTTAAAAAATTTTCGGCTCTGTCGGGTCCGGAGGTAAACTGAGTCGACAAGGCACACAGGGGATA
>NW_012059336.1:0-324 GCF_000956235.1 Wasmannia auropunctata | reverse complement strand
TATCCCCTGTGTGCCTTGTCGACTCAGTTAAAAGTATTATTACGAGAAACTGTAAACTCTATCTTTGCTCCGATTTACGCGTGTGGTACGATTCGCGACGTTGTTGAGCCTACCTTATCGTCGCTGGAAGAATTCCAAGAACGTGACAGCGGGTGGGCATTATCACGTATATTGAACTTGTTAGTTAATATAAATAAGTTCAATCCTTTGCACGCGGGATGTCATATCCAGTTACCGCTAGAAATTATAACGAAGAAAGCGGTCGTGAACGTGCAATCTATGGACAATGCATGTTTCGCATGGTCGGTGGTAGCTGCTCTATAT
>NW_012059335.1:0-345 GCF_000956235.1 Wasmannia auropunctata | reverse complement strand
TATCCCCTGTGTGCCTTGTCGACTCAGTTCGGCGAAAGCAACACGCGGCGCGGGACTTAGCCGCGGAGCGCGCGACAGACCCGCCGGCGGTAGGACCGACGTACGCGCTAGCCTAACCGAGCGCTAACCTGACCGAGCGCGAGACCGAACGAGCGCTAACCTGACCGAGCGCTAACCTGACCGAGCGCTAACCTGACCGAGCGCTAGCCCGACGTGTCAGGCGAGGCACTTCGGCCGCTGAGCGCCTGTCGGCCCGTCGGCGAAAGCAACACGCGGCGCGGGACTTAGCCGCGGAGCGCGCGACAGACCCGCCGGCGGTAGGACCGACATACGCGCTAGCCTAAC
>NW_012059334.1:0-886 GCF_000956235.1 Wasmannia auropunctata | reverse complement strand
TGTTCGCCCCGATAGCGAAGAATTTTCGGCGCCGGAGGTAATCGCGGCGAAAGCAACACGCCGCGCGAAAGCTAACAACGTCCGCGCGGGACTTAGAAAATTTTCGGCTACGGTCGGGTCCGGAGGTAAACCGTGGCCGGATCGACGCTTCCCCGCTAGCCCCCTTATTGTTACGCCGATTCGCGTGCCCGCACGTTTATTCGGCCACCCTACACCCCCGTGCACCCCCGTCGTCCGTTCGCCCCGATTAGCGAAGAATTTTTCGGCGCCGGAGGTAATCGCGGCGAAAGCAACACGCCGCGCGAAAGCAACACGCCGCGCGGACTTTAGAAAAATTTTTCGGCTCGGTCGGGTCCGGAGGTAAATCTGGCCGATCGACGATTCCCCGCTAGCCCCCTTAATACCTTACGCCGTATTCCGTCGTGCCGTCACGTTTATTCGGCCACCCTACCACCCCCGTGCACCCCCGTCGTCCGTTCGCCCCGATAGCGAAGAATTTTCGGCGCCGGAGGTAATCGCGGCGAAAGCAACACGCCGCGCGAAAGCAACACGCCGCGCGGGACTTAGAAAATTTTCGGCTCGGTCGGGTCCGGAGGTAAACCTGGCCGATCGACGCTACCCGCCTAGCCCCCCTTAGTAGTTACGTCCGTATTCGCGTCGCCGTCACGTTTATTCGGCCACCCTACCACCCCCGTGCACCCCCGTCGTCCGTTCGCCCCGATAGCGAAGAATTTTCGGCGCCGGAGGTAATCGCGGCGAAAGCAACACGCCGCGCGAAAGCAACACGCCGCGCGGGACTTAGAAAATTTTCGGCTCGGTCGGGTCCGGAGGTAAACCTGGCCGATCGACGATTCCCCGCTAGCCCCCTTAATATTACGCCGATTCA
>NW_012059333.1:0-339 GCF_000956235.1 Wasmannia auropunctata | reverse complement strand
CGTGTGCTCTTCCGATCTTTATACGTCTCTTAAATCTCTCGTTGTCTCGCGCAATTTCTTCCCAAGGACCTTTTCGGGCTGCTCGGTAGGCGTAACTCCATGTTATCATAACATAGTATGACTGGAGTCGAGTCGAAGCTCACCTAAAATAGTAATTTCAAAATCTTGATATTTTCTGCTAATATATATATATACATGTATTGTAAAATAAGAATTATATACACTTATGCTGTGACACAGTACCTTATTCTTCATTTTCATTAGATTCATCCTCGTCTTCGGTATCTATGAGGAGCCTTTGTCATGCATCATTGCTGTCTCTTATACACATCTCTGAGC
>NW_012059332.1:0-301 GCF_000956235.1 Wasmannia auropunctata | reverse complement strand
TATCCCCTGTGTGCCTTGTCGACTCAGTTGGTCGATCGAGTGAGAGAGAGCGGCGCGCGGATCGTCACCTGCCGTTCGACACGATTCCTCTCTCCAAATATATGCGGCTCTTATCCTCCTGTCTCTCGCGTGCAACGTCTCGTACGTGCGTTGCGCGAAGCGGCGCGCGTGTCGCGGCTCACGGAGTGCGTGACTCGCGCGAGCGGAACGCGGCGCCGAACGAGATTACCTCGTCCTTGCTTCGGCATCGTGACACGGCACAAGCGCGCGCGAGAACATAGAGATAGGCGCGCTCTCGGCA
>NW_012059331.1:0-308 GCF_000956235.1 Wasmannia auropunctata | reverse complement strand
TATCCCCTGTGTGCCTTGTCGACTCAGTCTTCAAAATATTATTACATAACAAAATTGCGTTACCTTACTCAATCAAAGTATTATCACCAAGAATTAAAGAGGTAACAGTACAAAATTAAAAATTTAATTTTAATAAAATAATTTTCTATGTGTTAAAACACTTGGCGCTGCTAGAAAATATAACGTAGTCAAAAAATATATATATATATATAATAGAAACTGAATAACGAAATAAGAACAATGTCATACAGGAGTAATCAGGAGTCGGTCTTCGTGTAAAAAAGTAACGAGCATATATATGTGTGAAA
>NW_012059330.1:0-341 GCF_000956235.1 Wasmannia auropunctata | reverse complement strand
TATCCCCTGTGTGCCTTGTCGACTCAGTCGTGCGGGCGCGCGAATCGACGTAACATTAAGGGCGCTAGCGGGGAAGCGTCGAACGGCCAGGTTTACCTCCGGACCCGACCGAGCCGAAAATTTTCTAAGTCCCGCGCGGCGTGTTGCTTTCGCGCGGCGTGTTGCTTTCGCCGCGATTACCTCCGGCGCCGAAAATTCTTCGCTATCGGGGCGAACGGACGACGGGGGTGCACGGGGGTGGTAGGGTGGCCGAATAAACGTGCGGGCACGCGAATCGGCGTAACAATAAGGGGCTAGCGGGGAAGCGTCGATCGGCCAGGTTTACCTCCGGACCCGACCGA
>NW_012059329.1:0-376 GCF_000956235.1 Wasmannia auropunctata | reverse complement strand
ATTAAGATAAAAATCAAAATGAACTATTGCATTTTGTTTAAAATCTAATTATTTAATAATCGGGTTTTAACGATGATATCTGAGATCTATTTGTATGTAAATTGTTAATTAAAACTGAGAAATTGGAACTTAAATTATTACATTTGTTTAAAATATATTATTTAATAATTGGATAAAGATATCAATAATCCACTATAATAATTGTTATTTAGCATTAATACATTCAACGAAATAAGTTCTAAACCTCACATTATTCATTTGTTTATAACGCAATATTTAACAAGTTAACGATGATATCTGATATCTGTTTATGCAATAATTGTTAATTGGGGTTTAGAAATCGGTCTAAACTATTGCAATTGTTTAAAATCCATTA
>NW_012059328.1:0-670 GCF_000956235.1 Wasmannia auropunctata | reverse complement strand
AAAAATTCTCCGCTATCAAGGGCGAACGGGACGACGGGGGTGGCACGGGGGCACTCGGGTGGCCAATAGACGTTCGGGCACGCGAATCGACGTAATATTAAGGACGCTAGCGGGGAAGCGTCGATCGGCCAGGTTTACCTCCGGACCCGACAGAGCCAAAAATTTTTTAAGTCCCGCGCGGCGTGTTGCTTTCGCCGCGTTTACCTCCGGCGCCGAAAATTCTCCGCTATCGAGGCGAACGGACGACGGGGGTGCGACGGGGGCACGTTGAGTGGCCGAACAGACGTGCGGGCACGCGAATCGACGTAATATTAAGGGCGCTAGCGGGAAGCGTCGATCGGCCTGGTTTACCTCCGGACCCGACCCGAAAATTTTCTAGTCCCGCGCGGCGTGTTGCTTTCGCGCGGCGTTTGCTTTCGCCGCGTTTACCTCCGGCGCCAAAAATTTTCCGCTATCGAGGCGAACGGTCGACGGGGGTGCACGGGGGCACTCGGGTGGCCGAATAGACGTGCGGTCACGCGATTCGACGTAATATTAAGGGCGCCAGCGGGGAAGCGAAGCGTCGATCGGCCAGGTTTTACCTCCGGACCCGACCCGAAAAATTTTTACTGAGTCGACAAGGCACACAGGGGATATTGCTTTACTGAGTCGACAAGGCACACAGGGGATA
>NW_012059327.1:0-464 GCF_000956235.1 Wasmannia auropunctata | reverse complement strand
TGTGTGCCTTGTCGACTCAGTCCGACCGGACAAGCGGTCGGCGACGCACGGTCTTATGCACGGCCGCTTATGGGCGCGGTCGTCGATAGACCGAGGCGCGCGGGACTTAGCCGCTGGAAGCGATGTACCGCCGCGGCGAGCGAACACCGGACGTTTCGTCGCCGAAGACGTCTAACGATGTAAATCACCCTCCGTGCGAGAGTCGACGACTTCTCCGCTTCAATAGCGAGAAGAACGACCGACGTGCATCGCAACGATCACGGTCCGTGTTTCATATACGTTCGAGAAGCCGTACGGGGCGTACGAGACACGAGTAACGTGTACGCACGACCGCATCGTACCGCTCGGCTAGCCGAGCGCACCGCACCTCTTATAGTACCCAACCGACCGGACAAGCGGTCGGCGACGCACGGTCTTATGCACGGCCGCTTATGGGACTGAGTCGACAAGGCACACAGGGGATA
>NW_012059326.1:0-385 GCF_000956235.1 Wasmannia auropunctata | reverse complement strand
TCGATTCTCGCCGTTTGAAGCTCGGAAACGTCGTATCCTTGCGTTCGCGGCGTTTCTACCATTCAAACGTCGAATCTCGACGTGCGAAGCGCGGAACCGCCGGACCCGAGCGCCCGCGACGATCCCACCGCTCAAACGTCGATTCTCGCCGTTTGAAGCTCGGAAACGTCGTATCCTTGCGTTCGCGGCGTTTCTACCCATTCAACGTCGAATCTCGACGTGACGAAGCGGCGGAACCGCCGGATCCGAGCCGCCCGCGACCGTTCCCACCGCTACAAACGTCGGTTCTCGCCGTTTGAAGCTCGGAAACGTCGTATCCTTGCGTTCGCGGCGTTTCTACCATTCAAACGTCGAATCTCGACGTGCGAAGCGCGGAACCGCCGGA
>NW_012059325.1:0-322 GCF_000956235.1 Wasmannia auropunctata | reverse complement strand
TATCCCCTGTGTGCCTTGTCGACTCAGTCCCGTCGTCCGTTCGCTTCGATAGCGGAGAATTTTTGGCGCCGGAGGTCGTGGCGAAAGCAACACGCCGCGCGAAAGCAACACGCCGCGCGGGACTTAGAAAATTTTCGGGTCGGGTCCGGAGGTAAACCTGGCCGATCGACGCTTCCCCGCTAGCGCCCTTAATATTACGTCGATTCGCGTGCCCGCTCCGTCTATTCGGCCACCCGAGTGCCCCGTGCACCCCGTCGTCCGTTCGCCTCGATAGCGGAAAATTTTCGGCGCCGGAGGTAAACGCGGCGAAAGCAACACGCCA
>NW_012059324.1:0-419 GCF_000956235.1 Wasmannia auropunctata | reverse complement strand
AGTTCCGCGACTTCGCACGTCGAGATTCGACGTTTGAATGGTGGAAACGCCGCGAACGTCAAGGATACGACGTTTCCGAGCTTCAAACGGCGAGAATCGACGTTTGAGCGGTGGAACGGCGCGGGCACTCGGACTCGGCGGTTCCGCGTCTTCGCACGTCGAGATTCGACGTTTGAATGGTAGGAAACGCCGCGAACGCAAGGATACGACGTTTCCGAGCTTCAAACGGCGAGAATCGACGTTTGAGCGGCGGAACGTCGCGGCGCTCGGATCCGGNGGTTCCGCGCCTTCGCACGTCGAGATTCGACGTTTGAATGGTAGAAACGCCGCGAACGCAAAATACGACGTTTCCGAGCTTCAAACGGCGAGATCGACGTTCGAGCGGTGGAACGTCGCGGCGCTCGGATCCGGCGGTTCCA
>NW_012059323.1:0-384 GCF_000956235.1 Wasmannia auropunctata | reverse complement strand
TATCCCCTGTGTGCCTTGTCGACTCAGTTGATCATTTAGAGGAAGTAAAAGTCGTAACAAGGTTTCCGTAGGTGAACCTGCGGAAGGATCATTAACGTTCCGGAGGTCCTGCTCTTTTGCGCCCTTCTCGTGAGCGCGCGCTGAGTCGGCGACTGTAAGGACACACAGAGAGAAGAGAAGAGAGAGAGATCAGTGGAATTGACGGACGATATTGGAGAGCGCGCGTGTCAACGACGCGCACGCAATCCGAGCTAGCCGAGAGCGCGCCTATCTCTATGTTCTCGCGCGCGCTTGTGCCGTGTCACGATGCCGAAGCAAGGACGAGGTAATCTCGTTCGGCGCCGCGTTCCGCTCGCGCGAGTCACGCACTCCGTGAGCCGCGAA
>NW_012059322.1:0-354 GCF_000956235.1 Wasmannia auropunctata | reverse complement strand
TATCCCCTGTGTGCCTTGTCGACTCAGTTCACATTGCGTCAACACCCGCGAGGGCCATCGCAATGCTTTGTTTAATTAGACAGTCGGATTCCCCTAGTCCGTGCCAGTTCTGAGCTGAGCGTTGAATGGCGGCCGAAGAGGACGACCACGACGGCTCGCGCCGCCACGGAAGCCTCGCAGCAAGGAAGATCCGCGGGAGGCCAAGGCACGGGACCGAGCTCGGATCCCGTGTTCGGCGCGAGAACGCCGAGCGTTCACCTCGCCCAGGCCCGGCACGTCAGCCAGACCCGCTTCCCGACCAAGCCCGACACGCCCCGCTCCTCAGAGCCAATCCTTATTCCGAAGTTACGGATA
>NW_012059321.1:0-509 GCF_000956235.1 Wasmannia auropunctata | reverse complement strand
TAACAATGTGACACTTACCTACTAGGCGGCCGGTCCACGGGCCGGTCGTCGCACGAGCCCGGTTTGCCGTACGGCGCCATCGCCCGTCGTCGGGATCTCACCGCTACGACGGCACGGCGTCAAACGGTCGAACATGAGTTTCGCGAGTTCGATGTCGAGACTCGGAATCGTCTGTAGACGACTTAGGTACCTGGCGGGGTGTTGTACTCGGTAGAGCAGTTACCACGCTGCGATCTGTTGAGACTCAGCCCTCGGCTTGGGGATTCGTCTTGTCGGTTAGACGAGACCCCACGCGCGCGCGCCAGCCCCGTCGGCGAAAGCAACACGCGGCGAGGGACTTAGCCGCGCGACAGCCCCGTGGGGCGAAAGCAACACGCGGCGAGGGACTTAGCCGCGCGACAGCCCCGTGGGGCGAAAGCAACACGCGGCGAGGGACTAGCCGCGCGACAGCCCCGTGGGGCGAAAGCAACACGCGGCGAGGACTGAGTCGACAAGGCACACAGGGGATA
>NW_012059320.1:0-437 GCF_000956235.1 Wasmannia auropunctata | reverse complement strand
GGCGAGAATCGACGTTTGAGCGGTGGGAACGTCGCGGGCGCTCGGATCCGGCGGTTCCGCGCTTCGCACGTCGAGATTCGACGTTGAACTGGTCCGAACGCGCGACGTCAGGATCAGTTTTCCGAGCTTCAAACGGCGAGAATCGACGTTTGAGCGGTGGGAACGTCGCGGGCGCTCGGATCCGGCGGTTCCGCGCTTCGCACGTCGAGATTCGACGTTTGAATGGTGGAAACGCCGCGAACGCAAGGATACGACGTTTCCGAGCTTCAAACGGCGAGAATCGACGTTTGAGCGGTGGGAACGTCGCGGGCGCTCGGATCCGGCGGTTCCGCGCTTCGCACGTCGAGATTCGACGTTTGAATGGTGGAAACGCCGCGAACGCAAGGATACGACGTTTCCGAGCTTCAAACGGATCGTATAACTTCGTATAATGTATG
>NW_012059319.1:0-486 GCF_000956235.1 Wasmannia auropunctata | reverse complement strand
GCCCGCCGACGTTCCCTACCCGCTCAATAGTGATTCTCGCCGTTTGAAGCGAGGAAACTTCGTATTCTTGCGTTCGCGGCGTTTCTACCATTCAAACGTCGAATCTCGACGTGCGAAGCGCGGAACCGCCGGATCCGAGCGCCCGCGACGTTCCCACCGCTCAAACGTCGATCTCGCCGTTAGAGCGAGAACGGTCGTAGCCTTGCGTTCGCGGCTCTTCTACTATTCAAACGTCGAATCTCGACGTGCGAAGCGCGGAACCGCCGGATCCGAGCGCCCGCGACGTTCCCACCGCTCAAACGTCGATTCTCGCCGTTTGAAGCGAGGAAACGTCGTATCCTTGCGTTCGACGGCGTTTCTACCATTCAAACGTCGAATCTACGACGTTGCGAAGCGCGGAACCGCCGGATCCGAGCGCCCGCGACGTTCCCACCGCTCTAAACGTCCGATTCTACGCCGTTTGAAGCGAGGAAACGTCGTATCCTA
>NW_012059318.1:0-502 GCF_000956235.1 Wasmannia auropunctata | reverse complement strand
CTCAAACGTCGATTCTCGCCGTTTGAAGCTCGGAAACGTCGTATCCTTGCGTTCGCGGCGTTTCCACCATTCAAACGTCGAATCTCGACGTGCGAAGCGCGGAACCGCCGGATCCGAGCGCCCGCGACGTTCCCACCGCTCAAACGTCGATTCTCGCCGTTTGAAGCTCGGAAACGTCGTATCCTTGCGTTCGCGGCGTTTCCACCATTCAAACGTCGAATCCTACGACCTGCGTGAAGCGCGGAACCGCCGGATCCGAGCGCCCGCACGTTCCCACCGCTCAAACGTCGATTCTCGCCGTTTGAAGCTCGGAAACGTCGTATCCTTGCGTTCGCGGCGTTTCCACCATTCAAACGTCGAATCTCGACGTGCGAAGCGCGGAACCGCCGGATCCGAGCGCCGCGACGTTCCCATCGCTCAAACGTCGATTCTCGCCGTTTGAAGCTCGGAAACGTCGTATCCTTGCGTTCGCGGCGTTTCCACCATTCAAACGTTGAATCTA
>NW_012059317.1:0-571 GCF_000956235.1 Wasmannia auropunctata | reverse complement strand
CGATCTCGACACTCGTCGTCCACGGTCCCAGACGCAACGTTGCAACGAACGTTGTGGCGTGGTCGATCGAGTTGAGAGAGAGCGGCGCGCGGATCGTCACCTGCCGTTCGACACGATTCCTTCTCTCCAAATATATGCGGCTCTTATCCTCCTGTCTCTCGCGTGCAACGTCTCGTACGTGCGTTGCGCGAAGCGGCGCGCGTGTCGCGGCTCACGGAGTGCGTGACTCGCGCGAGCGGAACGCGGCGCCGAACGAGATTACCTCGTCCTTGCTTCGGCATCGTGACACGGCACAAGCGCGCGCGAGAACATAGAGATAGGCGCGCTCTCGGCTAGCTCGGATTGCGTGCGCGTCGTTGACACGCGCGCTCTCCAATATCGTCCGTCAATTCCACTGATCTCTCTCTCTTCTCTTCTCTCTGTGTGTCCTTACAGTCGCCGACTCAGCGCGCGCTCACGAGAAGGGCGCAAAGAGCAGGACCTCCGGAACGTTAATGATCCTTCCGCAGGTTCACCTACGGAACCTTGTTACGACTTTTACTTCCTCTAAATGATCAAGTTTGGTCATCTT
>NW_012059316.1:0-426 GCF_000956235.1 Wasmannia auropunctata | reverse complement strand
TATCCCCTGTGTGCCTTGTCGACTCAGTAAAATGGAGCCGCGCCTGCCGTGCGCGGGCTCCAGCCTCGGAGATGATACGTCTCTCCTCTGTACTCCGCGGGTACTCGGTCTCTCGGAGCAGTCGCGATCTCCGGCCCGAGGAGCCGCCCTGGTGTGTGGATCGCGCGAGCCGACCGCGCGCGTGTCCGAGTCCACGAAAGCGATTCTCTCCGCGAGCGCGCGAGAGACATCCTTGGGACCGGCACGGCGCGTTTGTCGTGTACTCGTCGCGTATCCCGCCGGGCGCACTCGATTGTGCCCGCCCCACTGGTGTTTTGCGCCAACGATCACTCACGCGTCTCTCGACACGTGTTGTCGCCGCCGCCGTCGTCGTAGCGACCGCGACCGATCGACGATTCGCTCCGCTCGTCCACACGAGCGAGCCGA
>NW_012059315.1:0-458 GCF_000956235.1 Wasmannia auropunctata | reverse complement strand
CGTCTCAAACGTCGAATTCTCGCCGTTTTGAAGCTCGGAAACGTCGTATCCTTGCGTTTCGCGGCGTTTTCTACTCATTCAAAACGTCGAATCTCGACGTGCGAAGCGCGGAACCGCCGGATCCGAGCGACCCGCGACGTTCCCACCGCTCAAACGTCGATTCTCGCCGTTTGAAGCTCGGAAACGTCGTATCCTTGCGTTCGCGGGGTTTCTATCATTCAAACGTCGAATCTCGACGTCGCGAACGTCGCGGAACCGCCGAATCCGAGCGCCGCGACGTTCCCACCGCTCAAAGGTCGATTCTCGCCGTTTTGAAGCTCGGAAACGTCGTATCCTTGCGTTTCGCGGGTCGTTTCTACCATTCAAACGTCGAATCTCGACGTGCGAACGCGCGGAACCGCCGGATCCGAGCGCCCGCGACGTTCCCACCGCTCAAACGTCGATTCTCGCCGTTTGAA
>NW_012059314.1:0-386 GCF_000956235.1 Wasmannia auropunctata | reverse complement strand
TATCCCCTGTGTGCCTTGTCGACTCAGTCACCCTACCACCCCCGTGCACCCCCGTCGTCCGTTCGCCCCGATAGCGAAGAATTTTCGGCGCCGGAGGTAATCGCGGCGAAAGCAACACGCCGCGCGAAAGCAACACGCCGCGCGGGACTTAGAAAATTTTCGGCTCGGTCGGGTCCGGAGGTAAACCTGGCCGTTCGACGCTTCCCCGCTAGCGCCCTTAATGTTACGTCGATTCGCGCGCCCGCACGTTTATTCGGCCACCCTACCACCCCCGTGCACCACCGTCGTCCGTTCGCCCCGATAGCGAAGAATTTTCGGCGCCGGAGGTAATCGCGGCGAAAGCAACACGCCGCGCGAAAGCAACACGCCGCGCGGGACTTAGAAAA
>NW_012059313.1:0-364 GCF_000956235.1 Wasmannia auropunctata | reverse complement strand
TGTCGGGCCTACCGCCGGCGGGTCTGTCGCGCGCTCCGCGGCTAAGTCCCGCGCCGCGTGTTGCTTTCGCCGACGGGGCCGACAGGCGCTCAACGGCCAAGTGCCTCGCCTGACACGTCGGGCTAGCGCTCGGTCAGGTTAGCGCTCGGTCAGGTTAGCGCTCGTTCGGTCTCGCGCTCGGTCAGGTTAGCGCTCGGTCAGGCTAGCGCGTACGTCGGGCCTACCGCCGGCGGGGCTGACGAGCGGTCGGCGGCCAAGTTCCACGCCGCGTGTTGCTTTCGCCGACGGGGCTGGGCGCGCGGCTAAGTCCCTCGCCGCGTGTTGCTTTCGCTTCACGGGGCTGGGCGCGCGGCTAATTCCCTCA
>NW_012059312.1:0-575 GCF_000956235.1 Wasmannia auropunctata | reverse complement strand
ATTCAAACGTCGAATCTCGACGTGCGAAGCNCGGAACCNCGGATCCGAGCNCCCGCGACGTCCACCGCTCCAAACGTCGATCCTGCCGTTGAAGCTGGAACGTCGTATCCTTGCGTTCGCGGCGTTTCCACCATTCAAACGTCGAATCTCGACGTGCGAAGCGCGGAACCGCCGGATCCGAGCGCCCGCGACGTTCCCACCGCTCCAAACGTCGATTCCTCGCCGTTGAAGCTTGGAACGTCGTATCCTTGCGTTCGCGGCGTTTCCAACCATTCAAACGTCGAATCTCGACGTGCGAAGCGCGGAACCGCCGGATCCGAGCGCCCGCGACGTTCCCACCGCTCAAACGTCGATTCTCGCCTATTGAAGCTACGGAACGTCGTATCCTGCGTTCGCGGCGTTCCACATTACAAACGTCGAATCTCGACGTGCGAAAGCGGAACCGCCGGATCCGAGCGCCCGCCGACGTTCCACCGCTCAAACGTCGATTCTCGCCGTTTGAAGCTCGGAAACGTCGTATCCTTGCGTTCGCGGCGTTTCCACCATTCAAACGTCGAATCTCGACGTGCGAAGCG
>NW_012059311.1:0-448 GCF_000956235.1 Wasmannia auropunctata | reverse complement strand
TTCCACCATTCAAACGTCGAATCTCGACGTGCGAAGCGCGGAACCGCCGGATCCGAGCGCCCGCGACGTTCCCACCGCTCAAACGTCGATTCTCGCCGTTTGAAGACTCGGAAACGTCGTATCCGTTGCGTTCGCGGCGTTTCCACCATTCAAACGTCGAATCTCGACGTGCGAAGCGCGGAACCGTCCGGATCCGAGCGTCCCGCGACGTTCCCACCGCTCAAAACGTCGATTCTCGCCGTTTGAAGCCTCGGAAACCGTCGTATCCTTGACGTTCGCGCTTCACCATTCAAACGTCGAATCTCGACGTGCGAAGCGCGGAACCGCCGGATCCGAGCGCCCGCGACGTTCCCACCGCTCAAACGTCGATTCTCGCCGTTTGAAGCTCGGAAACGTCGTATCCTTGCGTTCGCGGCGTTTCCACCATTCAAACGTCGAATCTCGACGA
>NW_012059310.1:0-501 GCF_000956235.1 Wasmannia auropunctata | reverse complement strand
TATCCCCTGTGTGCCTTGTCGACTCAGTTCGCGCGGCTAAGTCCCTCGCCGCGTGTTGCTTTCGCCCCACGGGGCTGTCGCGCGGCTAAGTCCCTCGCCGCGTGTTGCTTTCGCCCCACGGGGCTGTCGCGCGGCTAAGTCCCTCGCCGCGTGTTGCTTTCGCCCCACGGGGCTGTCGCGCGGCTAAGTCCCTCGCCGCGTGTTGCTTTCGCCGACGGGGCTGGCGCGCGCGCGTGGGGTCTCGTCTAACCGACAAGACGAATCCCCAAGCCGAGGGCTGAGTCTCAACAGATCGCAGCGTGGTAAATGCTCTACCGAGTACAACACCCCGACAGGTACCTAAGTCGTCTACAGACGATTCCGAGTCTCGACATCGAACTCGCGAAACTCATGTTCGACCGTTTGACGCCGTGCCGTCGTAGCGGTGAGATCCCGACGACGGGCGATGGCGCCGTACGGCAAACCGGGCTCGTGCGACGACCGGCCCGTGGACCGGCCGCA
>NW_012059309.1:0-585 GCF_000956235.1 Wasmannia auropunctata | reverse complement strand
TCCCCTGTGTGCCTTGTCGACTCAGTCGAGATTCGACGTTTGAATGGTGGAAAACGCCGCGAACGCAAGGATACGACGTTTCCGAGCTTCAAACGGCGAGAATCGAACGTTTGAGCGTGGGAACGTCGCGGGCGCTCCGGATCCGGCGGTTCCGCGCTTCGCACCGTCGAGATTCGACGTTTGATATGGTGGAAACGCCGCGAACGCTAAGGATACGACGTTTACCGAGCTTCAAACGGCGAGAATCGAACGTTGGAGCGGTGGGAACGTCGCGGGCGCTCGGGATCCGGCGGTTCCGCGCTTCGCACGTCGAGATTCGACGTTTGAATGGTGGAAACGCGCGAACGCAAGGATCGACGTTTCCGAGCTTCAAACGGCGAGAATCGACGTTTCGAGCGGTGGGAACCGTCGTCGGGCGCTCGGATCCGGCGGTTCCGCGCTTCGCACGTCGAGATTCGACGTTTGAATGGTGAAACGCCGCGAACGCAAGGATACGACGTTTCCGAGCTTCAAACGGCGAGAATCGACGTTTGAGCGGTGGGAACGTCGCGGGCGCTCGGATCCGGCGGTTCCGCGCTTCGCACG
>NW_012059308.1:0-729 GCF_000956235.1 Wasmannia auropunctata | reverse complement strand
TTGACTCATTTTCATTTGGACCTATGTAATGCCATAAAAAATAAATAAGATTCTTTTCTAAAGTGTCGATCTGAAAAGTAGAGATTTCAAGCTGTAAAATGCTTTTTTGAACATCTTGATACGATCATTTTTGACGAAGTTACACTCATTTAAAGCTTGTCTAGTTTAAAATTATAGAATACATATACCAAAAATAAAAGATCATCTTACTCTACCATCCAATAATAGGCAAAATTCAAGAAAGTGTAACTTCGTCAAAAATGATCGTATCGAGATGATCAAAAAAGCATTTTACAGCTTGAAATCTGTACTTTCTAAATTGATACTTAAGAAAACGATCCTACTGATCTTTCATGGAATTACACGGATAGAAAAGGGAGACCCGACGAATCTTAAAATTTTTTACGAACTTCGACAAGTTTCATGGCGCGAATAAAAAATTGCAAATACAGTTTACAGTTTTCGAAAGAGTGAATCGTTACCTTTAATTTGCTTTTTTTTTAGCGTTGTACGATTTTTTTTCACCGAGTTATTCAACATTAAAGGAAAAAAAGATTCCTTTTTGCTTCAATGTTAAATAACTCGGTGAAAAAAAATCGTACAACGATCAAAAAAAAAGCAAATTAAAGGTAAAGATTCACTCTTTCGAAAGCTGTAAACTGCATTTGCATGCGAATTTTTATTCGCGCCGTGGAACTTGAGATCGGAAGAGCACACGTCTGAACTCCA
>NW_012059307.1:0-532 GCF_000956235.1 Wasmannia auropunctata | reverse complement strand
TATCCCCTGTGTGCCTTGTCGACTCAGTAAATCTCCGCTATCGAGGCGAACGGTCGACGGGGGTGCACGGGGGCACTTGAATGGCCGAACAGACGTGCGGGCACGCGAATCGACGTAATATTGAGGGCGCCAGCGGGGAAGCGAAGCGTCGATCGGCCAGGTTTACATCCGGACCCGACCCGAAAATTTTCTAAGTCCCGCGCGGCGTGTTGCTTTCGCGCGGAGTGTTGCTTTCGCCGCGTTTACCTCCGGCGCCGAAAATTCTCCGCTATCGTGGCGAACGGACGACGGGGGTGCACGGGGGCACTCGGGTGGCCGAATAGACGTTCGGGCACGGAAATCGACGTAATATTAAGGACTGAGTCGACAAGGCACACAGGGGATAGGCCAGGTTACCTCCGGACCCGACACGACGACCTAAAAATTTTCTAAGTCACGCGCGGCGTGTTGTCTTCGCGCGGCGTGTTCTTTCGCCGCGTTTACCTCCGGCGCCGAAAATTCTCCGCTATCGAGGCGAACGGACGACGGGGGA
>NW_012059306.1:0-360 GCF_000956235.1 Wasmannia auropunctata | reverse complement strand
CCGCCGGATCCGAGCGCCCGCGACGTTCCCACCGCTCAAACGTCGATTCTCGCCGTTTGAAGCTCGGAAACGTCGTATCCTTGCGTTCGCGGCGTTTCCACCATTCAAACGTCGAATCTCGACGTGCGAAGCGCGGAACCGCCGGATCCGAGCGCCCGCGACGTTCCCACCGCTCAAACGTCGATTCTCGCCGTTTGAAGCTCGGAAACGTCGTATCCTTGCGTTCGCGGCGTTTCCACCATTCAAACGTGAATCTCGACGTGCGAAGCGCGGAACCGCCGGATCCGAGCGCCCGCGACGTTCCCACCGTCTCAAACGTCGTATTCTCGTCCGTTTAGAAGCGTACGGAAACGTCGTACT
>NW_012059305.1:0-422 GCF_000956235.1 Wasmannia auropunctata | reverse complement strand
CAGAGATGTGTATAAGAGACAGCATGCCACGTCATCAAAGATAAAGATGGAATTCGGAAGCGCTTCGTTTGGTGGGACAATGTCGCTATTATTGGAGAATGTATAATAGCCGATTTCTTCTATCGAGATCAATAACTTTTCCAAGTATTGATATTCGGTTGCTGCAATGATTTCGAGTACACGTACACGTTCTCGAAGCGTACACCGTGCGGACTCTCCAACAAGCTTATCAGCACGTTTGTCTTGCCACAATTTGATGGGCCACAGATGATACCGCGTATAGAAATCGGTAGCATGTTTCCATTCTTACGTATCTTTTTATCAGACATTAACCTTATCTTATCATCAAAATTTATCACTTTGATCGTCTGCGACTGTCGTTCAAACCGCATCTTTTCTGCCTCCACATAATACTCTGAAGA
>NW_012059304.1:0-543 GCF_000956235.1 Wasmannia auropunctata | reverse complement strand
CCCCTGTGTGCCTTGTCGACTCAGTCCGGACCCGCCCGAAAATTTTCAAAGTCCCGCGCGGCGTGTTGCTTTCGCGCGGCGTGTTGCTTTCGCCGCGTTTACCTCCGGCGCCGAAAATTCTCCGCTATCGAGGCGAACGGACGACGAGGGTGCACGGGGGCACTCGGGTGGCCAAATAGACGAGCGGGCACGCGAATCGACGTAATATTAAGGGCGCTAGCGGGGAAGCGTCGATCGGCCAGGTTTACCTCCGGACCCGACCCGAAAATTTTCTAAGTCCCGCGCGGCGTGTTGCTTTCGCGCGGCGTGTTGCTTTCGCCACGATTACCTCCGGCGCCGAAAATTCTCCGCTATCGTGGCGAACGGACGACGGGGGTGCACGGGGGCACTCGGGTGGCCGAATAGACGTGCGGGCACGGAAATCGACGTAATATTAAGGGCGCCAGCGGGGAAGCGAAAGCGTCGATCGGCCAGGTTTACCTCCGGACCCGACCCAAAAATTTTCAAGTCCCGCGACTGAGTCGACAAGGCACACAGGGGATA
>NW_012059303.1:0-515 GCF_000956235.1 Wasmannia auropunctata | reverse complement strand
CGACGTTCCCAACCGCTTCAAACGTCTATTCTCGCCGTTTGAAGCTCGGAAAACGTCGTATCCTTGCGTTCGCGGCCGTTTCCACCTATCAAACGTCGAATCTCGACGTGCGAAGCGCGGAACCGCCGGATCCGAGCGCCCGCGACGTTCCCACCGCTCAATCGTCGATTCTCGCCGTTTGAAGCTCGGAAACGTCGTATCCTTGCGTTCGCGGCGTTTCTACCATTCAAACGTCGAATCTCGACGTGCGAAGCGCGGAATCGCCAACTCCGAGCGCCCGCGACGTTCCACCGCTCAAACGTCGATTCTCGCCGTTTGAAGCTCGGAAACGTCGTATCCTTGCGTTCGCGGCGTTTTCCACCATTCAAACGTCGAATCTCGACGTGACGTAAGCGCGGAACCGCCGGATCCGAGCGACCCGCGACGTTCCGACCGCTCAAACGTCGATTCTCGCCGTTTGAAGCTCGGAAACGTCGTATCCTTAGCGGTACGCGGCGTTTCCACCATTCAAAACA
>NW_012059302.1:0-425 GCF_000956235.1 Wasmannia auropunctata | reverse complement strand
TATCCCCTGTGTGCCTTGTCGACTCAGTCTGTTCGCTCGCCGCTACTAAGGAAATCCTAGTTAGTTTCTTTTCCTCCGCTTAATAATATGCTTAAATTCAGCGGGTGATCTCGCCTGCTCTGAGGTCGTCAAAGTTTTGTATGCGAAACGCTCTCCCTGTCTCTCTTCGCGCGCGCGCGCGCGCGCGCGCGTCAGCGTCCGACGCGACGCGAGACGAACTTCGGCTCGCTCGTGTGGACGAGCGGAGCGAATCGTCGATCGGTCGCGGTCGCTACGACGACGGCGGCGGCGACAACACGTGTCGAGAGACGCGTGAGTGAGCGTTGGCGCAAAACACCAGTGGGGCGGGCACAATCGAGTGCGCCCGGCGGGATACGCGACGAGTACACGACAAACGCGCCGTGCCGGTCCCAAGGATGTCTCTC
>NW_012059301.1:0-617 GCF_000956235.1 Wasmannia auropunctata | reverse complement strand
AAACGTCGAATCTCGACGTGCGAAGCGCGGAACCGCCGGGATCCGAGCGGCCCGCGACGTTCCACCGCTCAAACGTCGATTCTCGCCGTTTTGAAGCTCGGAAACGTCGTATCCCTTGCGTTTCGCGGCGTTTTCCACCATTCAAACGTCGAATCTCGACGTCGCGAAGCGCGGAACCGCCGGATCCGAGCGCCCGCGACGTTTCCCACCGCTCAAACGTCGGATTCTCGCCGGTTTGAAGCTCGGAAACGTCGTATTCTTGCGTTCGCGGCGTTTCCACCATTCAAGCGTCGAATCTCGACGTGCGAAGCGCGGAACCGCCGGACTCCGAGCGCCCGCGACGTTCCCACCGCTACAAACGTCGATTCTCGCCGTTTGAAGCGTCGGAAACGTCGTATCCTTGCGTTCGCGGCGTTTCCACCATTCAAACGTCGAATACTCGACGTGCGAAGCGCGGAACCGCCGGAATCCGTAGCGCCGCGACGTTCCCACCGTCTACAAACGTCGATTCTACGACCGTTTGAAGACTCGGGAAACGTCGGTATCCTTGCGTTCGCGGCGTTTCCACCATTCAAGCGTCGAATCTCGACGTGCGAAGCGCGGACGTAATAACTTCG
>NW_012059299.1:0-313 GCF_000956235.1 Wasmannia auropunctata | reverse complement strand
AGTTCAGACGTGTGCTCTTCCGATCTTCTTTTCTTTGTAAAATTATTGTTTAATACAAGAAAAATGATAATAAGAAAGAAACATAAAAAATAATTAAAAGGATAATTTTTGCATCGTTTTTTTACAATCAAGCTTGAAGAAATAAAAAAAAAATTACCATATATAATCATATACATATGATTGAAATTTGAAAATATACATATATAATTATATATACGAAAAACTTTTTTTTATTCTTTAAAACTTGACTTTGTAAAAAAAAATAATGAAAAATTCTCCTTTTAATTAATTTTTATGTTTTCTTATTATTATT
>NW_012059298.1:0-406 GCF_000956235.1 Wasmannia auropunctata | reverse complement strand
TATCCCCTGTGTGCCTTGTCGACTCAGTTTAGAAAATTTTCGGCTCGGTCGGGTCCGGAGGTAAACCTGGCCGATCGACGATTCCCCGCTAGCCCCCTTAATATTACGTCGATTCGCCAGCCCGCACGTTTATTCGGCCACCCTACCACCCCCGTGCACCCCCGTCGTCCGTTCGCCCCGATAGCGAAGAATTTTCGGCGCCGGAGGTAATCGCGGCGAAAGCAACACGCCGCCGCGAAAGCAACACGCCGCGCGGGACTTAGAAAATTTTCGGCTCGGTCGGGTCCGGAGGTAAACCTGGCCGATCGACGATTCCCCGCTAGCCCCCTTAATATTACGTCGATTCGCCAGCCCGCACGTTTATTCGGCCACCCTACCACCCACGTGCACCCCCGTCGTCCGTTCA
>NW_012059297.1:0-493 GCF_000956235.1 Wasmannia auropunctata | reverse complement strand
CCGCGCAAACCAAAATTGCCGTATGGCACAATGCGAAGCTTTGTTCTCCCATTCCTCTGCGGGATTAAAAAGCCGCCGCAAAAGCCGCCTGTTTGCTTTCCCGCCCGCCGCGCAAGCCCCGCACAGCCCTTTAAAGCGCGAATCGCGGCAGCGAATCAGAGCCTTTTCTTTTAAACTTGCGCACCACCATATCGCGCCGCAATTTGGAAATATGGTCGATAAATAAGACACCGTTTAAATGGTCAATCTCATGCTGCAGGCAGGTCGCCAGCACACCTTCCGCCTCAATCTCCTGTTGCTTGCCCTTTTGGTCGCGATAAACAGCACGGATTTTATCAGGCCGCTCCACCTCGGCATAATAGCCCGGGATAGAAAGACAGCCTTCCTCATAGCTGCGCAGCGTATCAGATTTCCACGTAATTTCGGGGTTGATAAAGATTTGCGGGTTTTTAGCCGCGTCTTTTTCCGCCACATCAAGCACCAAAAGCCGCAA
>NW_012059296.1:0-367 GCF_000956235.1 Wasmannia auropunctata | reverse complement strand
TTTGACTTTTTTAAAAAAGTAAAAAAAGGGTGCCAAGTGTTAGCGTGCTCCTCGAACAAAATTTGATGTTTATGATCTCCTTTTCGAACAAAAAACAGTTGTACAAAATTGAACAATGAGACCTAAGCGGTATATCTATTATTGAACAAAATTTGATGTTTATGATCTTCTTTTTCGAGCAAAAAACAGGTGTACAAAATTAAACAATAAAACCTAAGCGGTACATCTATTATTGTACAAAATTGAACAATGAAATCTAAGCGGTACATCTATTATCGAACAAAATTTGATGTTTATGATCTTCTTTTTAACAAAAAACAGGTGTACAAAATTAAACAATAAAACCTAAGCGGTACATCTATTATTA
>NW_012059295.1:0-465 GCF_000956235.1 Wasmannia auropunctata | reverse complement strand
TATCCCCTGTGTGCCTTGTCGACTCAGTTGGCGTAATATTAAGGGGGCTAGCGGGGAAGCGTCGATCGGCCAGGTTTACCTCCGGACCCGACCGAGCCGAAAATTTTCTAAGTCCCGCGCGGCGTGTTGCTTTCGCGCGGCGTGTTGCTTTCGCCGCGATTACCTCCGGCGCCGAAAATTCTTCGCTATCGGGGCGAACGGACGACGGGGGTGCACGGGGGTGGTAGGGTGGCCGAATAAACGTGCGGGCACGCGAATAGGCGTAATATTAAGGGGGCTAGCGGGGAAGCGTCGATCGGCCAGGTTTACCTCCGGACCCGACCGAGCCGAAAATTTTCTAAGTCCCGCGCGGCGTGTTGCTTTCGCGCGGCGTGTTGCTTTCGCCGCGATTACCTCCGGCGCCGAAAATTCATCGCTATCGGGGCGAACGGACGACGGGGGTGCACGGGGGTGGTAGGGTGGCCA
>NW_012059294.1:0-524 GCF_000956235.1 Wasmannia auropunctata | reverse complement strand
TTTGCGTTTCGCGGCGTTTCTACCATTCAAACGTCGAATCTCGACGTGCGAAGCGCGGAACCGCCGGATCCGAGCGCCCGCGACGTTCCCACCGCTCAAACGTCGATTCTCTCCGTTTGAAGCGAGGAAACGTCGTATCCTTGCGTTCGCGGCGTTTCTACCATTCAAACGTCGAATCTCGACGTGCGAAGCGCGGAACCGCCGGATCCGAGCGCCCGCGACGTTCCCACCGCTCAAACGTCGATTCTCGCCGTTTGAAGCGAGGAAAGGTCGTATCCTTGCGTTCGCGGCGTTTCTACCATTCCAACGTCGATCTCGACGTGCAAGCGGCGGAACCGCCGGATCCGAGAGCCCGCGACGTTCCCACCGCTCAAACGTCGATTCTCGCCGTTTGAAGCGAGGAAACGTCGTATCCTTGCGTTCGCGGCGTTTCTACCATTCCAACGTCGAATCTCGACGTGCGAAGCGGCGGAACCGCCGGATCCGAGCGCCCGCGACGTTCCCACCGCTCAAACGTCGATTCT
>NW_012059293.1:0-312 GCF_000956235.1 Wasmannia auropunctata | reverse complement strand
TGCAATTTTTATTCGCGCCATGAAACTTGTCGAAGTTCGCAAAAAATTTTAAGATTCGTCGGGTCTCCTTTTCTATCCGTGTAATTCCATGAAAGATCAGTAGGATCGTTTTCTTAAATATCAATTTGGAAAGTAAAGATTTCAAGCTGTAAAATGCTTTTTGATCATCCCGATACGATCATTTTTGACGAAGTTACACTCTCTTGAATTTTGCCTATTTTTGGATGGTAGAGTAAAAATGATCTTTTATTTTGGCATATGTATTCTATAATTTAAACTAGACAAGCTTTAAATGAGTGTAACTTCGTCAAA
>NW_012059292.1:0-469 GCF_000956235.1 Wasmannia auropunctata | reverse complement strand
TATCCCCTGTGTGCCTTGTCGACTCAGTTACGTCGGTCCTACCGCCGGCGGGTCTGTCGCGCGCTCCGCGGCTAAGTCCCGCGCCGCGTGTTGCTTTCGCCGACGGGGCCGACAGGCGCTCAGCGGCCAAGTGCCTCGCCTGACACGTCGGGCTAGCGCTCGGTCAGGTTAGCGCTCGGTCAGGTTAGCGCTCGGTCAGGTTAGCGCTCGTTCGGTCTCGCGCTCGGTCAGGTTAGCGCTCGGTTAGGCTAGCGCGTACGTCGGTCCTACCGCCGGCGGGTCTGTCGCGCGCTCCGCGGCTAAGTCCCGCGCCGCGTGTTGCTTTCGCCGACGGGGCCGACAGGCGCTCAGCGGCCAAGTGCCTCGCCTGACACGTCGGGCTAGCGCTCGGTCAGGTTAGCGCTCGGTCAGGTTAGCACTCGGTCAGGTTAGCGCTCGTTCGGTCTCGCGCTCGGTGGTCAGGTTAGCA
>NW_012059291.1:0-412 GCF_000956235.1 Wasmannia auropunctata | reverse complement strand
TCGCGGCGTTTCCACCATTCAAACGTCGAATCTCGACGTGCGAAGCGCGGAACCGCCGGATCCGAGCGCCCGCGACGTTCCCACCGCTCAAACGTCGATTCTCGCCGTTTGAAGCTCGGAAACGTCGTATCCTTGCGTTCGCGGCGTTTCCACCATTCAAACGTCGAATCTCGACGTGCGAAGCGCGGAACCGCCGGATCCGAACGCCGCGACGTTCCCACCGCTCAAACGTCGATTCTCGCCGTTTGAAGCTCGGAAACGTCGTATCCTTGCGTTCGCGGCGTTTCCACCATTCAAACGTCGAATCTCGACGTGCGAAGCGCGGAACCGCCGCGATACGACGCGCCCGCGACGTTCCCACCGCTCAAACGTCGATTCTCGCCGTTTGAAGCTCGGAAACGTCGTATCCTTG
>NW_012059290.1:0-408 GCF_000956235.1 Wasmannia auropunctata | reverse complement strand
GTTGCCGGTCCCAAGGATGTCTCTCGCGCGCTCGCGGAGAGAATCGCTTTCGTGGACTCGGACACGCGCGCGGTCGGCTCGCGCGATCCACACACCAGGGCGGCTCCTCGGGCCGGAGATCGCGACTGCTCCGAGAGACCGAGTACCCGCGGAGTACAGAGGAGAGACGTATCATCTCCGAGGCTGGAGCCCGCGCACGGCAGGCGCGGCTCCATTTTTGCACGCGCGCGCACCTCTCTCGAGGCGCACCTCTCACCGAGAGTACGGTGGGGCGGCCTACGCAGGGCGGCGGCGCGGAGCGGCGCGACGTGACTCTCGCGTCGAGGTCCCGTCGTCGCGCTCTTCTCTCCTCGGGCGAACGTATCTTATATATATATATCTCCACTTGTACTTGGGGAGCTCTTGGTA
>NW_012059289.1:0-423 GCF_000956235.1 Wasmannia auropunctata | reverse complement strand
ATAACTTCGTAGATTATTTGTTTGAATATTATTACATTGTCAACCATTGCATCCTGATGAACTTTGGGAAAATTTTAAAGTAGCAATGTCGGAAGATTACACACAACACTTTGGTGTGTTGCAAGGACAACGAAAAGCTTACGCCATGCACAAATCGGCGCTATGCTTTTTGCTGAAGGTAAAAGTTTCGCTGATTTTCCACAAATGAAACAGTTAACAGAAAATTTTGAGGTAGAAGATTATTTAATGACTCTTGAAAAATCTGTAGAAGTTAGTACCAGACAATATGAACAGTTAAATGACAAACAGAAAGAAATAGTCGATCTTGTATTAAACAGATTAGAAAATAATAATAACAATAGTAATTGTTTTTATATTGATGGTCCAGGTGGTTCAGGTAAAACAGATCGGAAGAGCACACGT
>NW_012059288.1:0-606 GCF_000956235.1 Wasmannia auropunctata | reverse complement strand
TATCCCCTGTGTGCCTTGTCGACTCAGTACCCGAGTCCCCCCGTGCACCCCCGTCGACCGTTCGTTTTGATAGCGGAAAATTTATGGCGCCGGAGGTAAACGTGTCGAAAGCAAACGCCGCGCGAAAGCAACACGCCGCGCGGGACTTAGAAAATTTTCGGGTCGGGTCCGGAGGTAAACCTGGCCGATCGACGCTTCCCCGCTAGCGCCCTTAATATTACGTCGATTCGCGTGCCCGCATGTCTATTCGGCCACCCGAGTGCCCCCGTGCACCCCCGTCGATCGTTCGCCTCGATAGCGGAGAATTTTCGGCGCCGGAGGTAAACGCGGCGAATGCAACACGCCGCGCGGGACTTAGAAAATTTTCGGGTCGGGTCCGAGGTAAACCTGGCCGATCGACGCTACGCTTTCCCGCTGGCGCCCTTAATATTACGTCGAATCGCGTGACCGCACGTCTACTTCGGCCCACCCGAGTGCCCCCGTTGCACCCCCGTCGTCCGTTCGCCTTCGATACGCGGAGAATTTTTGGCGCCGGAGGTCGTGGCGTAAAGCACACGACCGCGAGAAAGCAACACGCCGCGCGGGACTTAGAAAATTTTCGGGTCA
>NW_012059287.1:0-604 GCF_000956235.1 Wasmannia auropunctata | reverse complement strand
TATCCCCTGTGTGCCTTGTCGACTCACTTCGTCCGTTCGCCTCGATAGCGGAAAATTTTCGGCGCCGGAGGTAAACGCGGCGAAAGCAAACGCCGCGCGAAAGCAACACGCCGCGCGGGACTTAGAAAATTTTCGGGTCGGGTCCGGAGGTAAACCTGGCCGATCGACGCTTCCCCGCTAGCGCCCTTAATATTACGTCGATTCGCGTGCCCGCACGTCTATTCGGCCACACGAATCGCCCCGTGCACCCCGTCGTCCGTTCGCCTCGATAGCGGAGAATTTTCGGCGCCGGAGGTAAACGCGGCGAAAGCAACACGCCGCGCGGGACTTAAAAATTTTTGGCTCTGTCGGGTCCGGAGGTAAACCTGGCCGATCGACGCTTCCCCGCAAGCGCCCTTAATATTACGTCGATTCGCGTGCCCGCACGTCTATTTGGCCACCCGAGTGCCCCCGTGCACCCCCGTCGTCCGTTCGTCTCGATAGCGGAGAATTTTTGGCGCCGGAGGTAAACGCGGCGAAAGAAACACGCCGCGCGGGACTTAGAAAATTTTCGGGTCGAGTCTGGAGGTAAACCTGGCCGATCGACGCTTCGCTTCCCCGCTAA
>NW_012059286.1:0-496 GCF_000956235.1 Wasmannia auropunctata | reverse complement strand
TATCCCCTGTGTGCCTTGTCGACTCAGTTCGGGTCGGGTCCGGAGGTACACCTGGCCGATCGACGCTTCCGCGCTAGCGCCTTTAATATTACGTCGATTCGCGTGCCCGCACGTCTATTCGACCACCCGAGTGCCCCCGTGCACCTCCGTGTCCGTTCGCCTCGATAGCGGAAAATTTTCAGCGCCGGAGGTAAACGCGGCGAAAGCAACACGCCGCGCGAAAGCAACACGCCGCGCGGGACTTAGAAAATTTTCGGATCTGTCGGGTCCGGAGGTAAACCTGGCCGATCGACGCTTCGCTTCCCCGCTGATAATATTACGTCGATTCGCGTGCCCGCACGTCTATTCGGCCACCCGAGTGCCCCCGTGCATCCCCGTCGTCCGTTCGCCTCGATAGCGGAGAATTTTGGGGCCGGAGGTCGTGGCGAAAGCAACACTCCGCGCAAAAGCAACACACCGCGCGGGACTTAGAAAATTTTACTGAGTCGACAAGGCA
>NW_012059285.1:0-318 GCF_000956235.1 Wasmannia auropunctata | reverse complement strand
TTTGGATTCAAAGTTCAATAGTTTTATGATACGTTGATTCTGGTAGATTTCTATAGTCGTTCCTAAATAATCGTAGTATTCTACAAATAAGTAAATGTTTTTAACTACTGAAGATTTTGTTCTTTCTCATTTTTCAAAATTTATAGATTGTTGTACTATTTTCTAAAAATTTTATGGATTTTCATGTAACATTACTTTTATCACTTTCTTGATTTTAGAAAATTGTAATTAGTGGTACTATTGCGTAGATATATTTTTCCAAAAAAATAAATATTTGTATGGAAATATAGAAAATAAAATTTACGATAAATTTTTATT
>NW_012059284.1:0-560 GCF_000956235.1 Wasmannia auropunctata | reverse complement strand
CCCCTGTGTGCCTTGTCGACTCAGTTATGCTATACGAAGTTATTACGTATACGACGTTTCCTCGCATCAAACGGCGAGAATCGACGTTTGAGCGGTGGGAACGTCGCGGGCGCTCGGATCCGGCGGTTCCGCGCTTCGCACGTCGAGATTCGACGTTTGCATGGTAGAAACGCCGCGAACGCAAGGATACGACGTTTCCTCGCTTCAAACGGCGAGAATCGACGTTTGAGCGGTGGGAACGTCGCGGGCGCTCGGATCCGGCGGTTCCGCGCTTCGCACGTCGAGATTCGACGTTTGAATGGTAGAAACGCCGCGAACGCAAGGATACGACGTTTCCTCGCTTCAAACGGCGAGAATCGACGTTTGAGCGGTGGGAACGTCGCGGGCGCTCGGATCCGGCGGTTCCGCGCTTCGCACGTCGAGATTCGACGTTTGAATGGTAGAAACGCCGCGAACGCAAGGATACGACGTTTCCTCGCTTCAAACGGCGAGAATAGATCGGAAGAGCACACGTCTGAACTCCAGTCACTTAGGCATCTCGTATGCCGTCTTCTGCTTGA
>NW_012059283.1:0-518 GCF_000956235.1 Wasmannia auropunctata | reverse complement strand
TCCTTGCGTTCGCGGCGTTTCTACCATTCAAACGTCGTATCTCGACGTGCGAAGCGCCGAACCGCCGGATCCGAGCGCCCGCGACGTTCCCACCGCTCAAACGTCGATTCTCGCCGTTTGAAGCTCGGAAACGTCGTATCCTTGCGTTCGCGGCGTTTCTACCATTCAAACGTCGTATCTCGACGTGCGAAGCGCCGAACGCCGGATCCGAAGGCGCCCGCGACGTTCCCACCGCTCAAACGTCGATTCTCGCCGTTTGAAGCTCGGAAACGTCGTATCCTTGCGTTCGCGGCGTTTCTACCATTCAAACGTCGTAATCTCGACGTGTCGAAGCGCGAACCGTCAGGATCCGAGCGCCCGCGACGTTCCCTACCGCTCAAACGTCGATTCTCGCCGTTTGAAGCTCGGAAACGTCGTATCCTTGCGTTCGCGGCGTTTCTACCATTCAAACGTCGAATCTCGACGTGCGAAGCGCGGAACCGCCGAATCCGAGCGCCCGCGACGTTCCCACCGCTCAA
>NW_012059282.1:0-609 GCF_000956235.1 Wasmannia auropunctata | reverse complement strand
GAAGTTATACGATGTGGCCGAATAGACGTGCGGGCACGGAAATCGACGTAATATTAAGGGCGCCAGCGGGGAAGCGAAGCGTCGATCGGCCAGGTTTACCTCCGGACCCGACCCGAAAATTTTCTAAGTCCCGCGCGGCGTGTTGCTTTCGCGCGGCGTGTTGCTTTCGCCGCGTTTACCTCCGGCGCCGGAAATTTTCCGCTAACGAGGCGAACGGACGACGGGGGTGCACGGTGCACTCGGGTGGCCGAATAGACGTGCGGGCACGCGAATCGACGTAATATTAAGGACGCTATCGGGGAAGCGTCGATCGGCCAGGTTTACCTACGGACTCGACAGAGCCAAAAATTTTCTAAGTCACGCGCGGCGTGTTGCTTTCGCGCGGCGTGTTTCTTTCGCCGCGTTTACCTCCGGCGCCAAAAATTCTCCGCTATCGAGGCGAACGACCGACGGGGGTGCACGGGGGCACTCGGATGGCCAAATAGACGTGCGGGCACGCGAATCGACGTAATATTAAGGGCGCTTACGGGGAAGCGTCGATCGGCCTGGTTTACCTCCGGACCCACCCGAAATTTTCTAAGACTGAGTCGACAAGGCACACAGGGGATA
>NW_012059281.1:0-342 GCF_000956235.1 Wasmannia auropunctata | reverse complement strand
TATCCCCTGTGTGCCTTGTCGACTCAGTTACGCGAGGTTTCTGTCCTCGCTGAGCTGGCCTTAGGACACCTGCGTTATTCTTTGACAGATGTACCGCCCCAGTCAAACTCCCCGCCTGGCAGTGTCCTCGAATCGGATCACGCGGGAGTACAAACGGCGATCGGCCGAGGCCTCACGCCACTCTGACACGCTTGGCTCTAGAACACCGTGACCGCCGGGGCACGAAGCCCTCGGGGCACGCGCTCCGCCCAACCGAGTAAGTAAGGAAACGATGAAAGTAGTGGTATTTCACCGGCGATGTTGCCATCTCCCACTTATGCTACACCTCTCATGTCTCCTTAA
>NW_012059280.1:0-387 GCF_000956235.1 Wasmannia auropunctata | reverse complement strand
TATCCCCTGTGTGCCTTGTCGACTCAGTTCGACCGCACGCGAGATCCCCTCCGGTCACACCGCCCAGGCGCGCGTACGCGCGCGCCGGCGGTGCTCTGCGAGCGAGGAGCGAGGCGTTGGCGCGCCAACGATCCGAGGGAGGCCCGCGGCCGGTGTTCAAGCACCGTGCCTGTGCCCTTTCGGATTCGGCGGCGTCGGCCGGCGCGAACCGGTGGTAACCTACAACGCCGCGGCGACTCGCCGAGAGTCGCTCGCGCGCTGGAGGGCCCGGAGACACCGTGAGACGAAAACCCCCCCGCCGACTTGTGATTTTATCGCATCGGTGGCGGGTGTTTCTCTCGTCTTCGTCGCCTGATGGGTTTTTCAAAAGATTTCCGCCCCGGCTCT
>NW_012059279.1:0-375 GCF_000956235.1 Wasmannia auropunctata | reverse complement strand
GAAGCGCGGAACCGCCGGATCCGAGCGCCCGCGACGTTCCCACCGCTCAAACGTCGATTCTCGCCGTTTGAAGCTCGGAAACGTCGTATCCTTGCAGTTCGCGGCGTTTCCACCATTCAAACGTCGAATCTCGACGTGCGAAGCGCGGAACCGCCGGATCCGAGCGCCCGCGACGTTCCCACCGCTCAAACTTCGATTCTCGCCGTTTGAAGCTCGGAAACGTCGTATCCTTGCGTTCGCGGCGTTTCCACCATTCAAACGTCGAATCTCGACGTGCGAAGCGCGGAACCGCCGGATCCGAGCGCCGGCGACGTTCCCACCGCTCAAACGTCGATTCTACGCCGTTTGAAGCTCGGGAAAACGTCGTATCCTTGA
>NW_012059278.1:0-438 GCF_000956235.1 Wasmannia auropunctata | reverse complement strand
AATCTCGACGTGCGAAGCGCGGCACCGCCGGATCCGAGCGCCGCCGACGTTCCACGCTCAACGTCGATACTCGCCGTTTGAAGCTCGGAAACGTCGTATCCTTTGCGTTCGCGGCGTTTCTACCATTCAAACGTCGAATCTCGACGTGCGAAGCGCGGCACCGCCGGATCCGAGCGCCCGCGACGTTCCCACCGCTCAAACGTCGATTCTCGCCGTTTGAAGCTCGGAAACGTCGTATCCTAGCGTTCGCGGCGTTTCCACCATTCAAACGTCGAATCTCGACGTGCGAAGCGCGGAACCGCCGGATCAGAGCGCCCGCGACGTCCTACCGCTCTAACGTCGATTCTCGCCGTTTGAAGGCACGGAAACGTCGGTATCCGTTGCGTTCGCGGCGTTTCTACCATTCAAACGTCGAATCTCGACGTGCGAAGAGCGGAA
>NW_012059277.1:0-713 GCF_000956235.1 Wasmannia auropunctata | reverse complement strand
CCCTGTGTGCCTTGTCGACTCAGTCCGAAAATTCTTCGCTATCGGGGCGAACGGACGACGGGGGTGCACGGGGGTGGTAGGGTGGCCGAATAAACGTGCGGGCACGCGAATCGACGTAACTATTAAGGGGGCTAGCGGGGAAGCGTCGATCGGCCAGGGTTTACCTCCGGGACCCGACCGAGCCGAAAATTTTCTAAGTCCCGCGCGGCGTGTTGCTTTCGCGCCGGCGTCCGTTGCTTTCGCCGTCGATTACCTCGCCGAAAATTCTTCGCTATCGGGGCGAACGGACGACGGGGGTGCACGGGGGTGGTAGGGTGGCCGAATAAACGTGCGGGCGCGCGAATCGACGTAACATTAAGGGCGCTAGGCGGGAAGCGTCGAACGGCCAGGTTTACCTCCGGACCCGACCGAGCCGAAAATTTTCTAAGTCCCGCGCGGCGTGTTGCTTTCGCGCGGCGTGTTGCTTTCGCCGACGGATTACCTCCGGCGGGCCGTAAAAGTTCTTCGCTATCGGGGCGAACGGACGACGGGGGTGCACGGGGGTGGTAGGGTGGCCGAATAAACGTGCGGGCACGCGAATCGGCGTAACAATAAGGGGGCTAGCGGGAAGCGTCGATCGGCCAGGTTTACCTCCGGACCCGACCGAGCCGAAAATTTTCAAGTCCCGCGCGGCGTGTTGCTTTCGCGCGGCGTACTGAGTCGACAAGGCACAC
>NW_012059276.1:0-405 GCF_000956235.1 Wasmannia auropunctata | reverse complement strand
CGACGTTCCCACCGGCTCAAAACGTCGAATTCTCGCCGTTTGAAGCTCGGAAACGTCGTAATCCCTTGCGTTCGCGGCGTTTCCACCATTCAAACGTCGAACTCTCTGACGTGCGAAGCGCGGAACCGCCGGATCCGAGCGCCCGCGACGTTCCCACCGCTCAAACGTCGATTATCGCCGTTTGAAGCTCGGAAACGTCGTATCCTTGCGTTCGCGGCGTTTCCACCATTCAAACGTCGAATCTCGACGTGCGAAGCGCGGAACCGCCGGATCCGAGCGCCCGCGACGTTCCCACCGTCCAAACGTCGATTCTCGCCGTTTGAAGCTCGGAAACGTCGTAGTCCGTTGCGTTCGCGGCGTTTCCACCATTCAAACGTCGAATCTCGACGTGCGAAGCGCGGAACC
>NW_012059275.1:0-399 GCF_000956235.1 Wasmannia auropunctata | reverse complement strand
TAGTCGGGGAAGCGTCGATCGGCCAGGTTTTACCTCCGGACCCGACCGAGCCGAAAATTTTTCTAAGTCCCGCGCGGCGTGTTAGCTTTCGCGCGGCGTGTTTGCTTTCGCCGCGATTTACCTTCCGGCGCCGAAAAATTCTTCGCTATCGGGGCGTAACGGACGACGGGGGTGCACGGGGGTGGTAGGGTGGCCGAATAAACGTGCGGGCGCGCGAATCGACGTTAATATTTAAGGGGGCTTAGCGGGGAAGCGTCGATCGGCCAGGTTTACCTCCGGACCCGACCGAGACCGTAAAATTTTCTAAGTCCCGCGCGGCGTGTTGCTTCGCCGCGATTACCTCCGGCGACCGAAAATTCTCCGCTATCGAGGCGAACGGACGGTCGGGGTGCACGGGGG
>NW_012059274.1:0-492 GCF_000956235.1 Wasmannia auropunctata | reverse complement strand
TAAAGCAACACGCCGCGCGAAAGCAACACGCCGCGCGAGACTTAGAAAATTTTCGGGTCGGGTCCGGAGGTAAACCTGGCCGATCGACGCTTCGCATCCCCGCTGGCGCCCTTAATATTACGTCGATTCGCGTGCCCGCACCGTCTATTCCGGCCTACCCGAGTGTCCCCCGTGCACCCCGTCGTCCGTTCGACCTCGATAGCGGAGAATTTCGGCGTCGGAAGGTAAACGCGGACGAAAGCAACACGCCGCGACGAAAGCAACACGCCGCGACGGGACTTAGGAAAATTTTCGGGTACGGGTCCGGAGGTAAACCTGGCCGATCGACGCTTCCCCGATAGCGTCCTTAATATTACGTCGATTCGCGTGCCCGCACGTCTATTTGGCCACCCGAGAGCCCCCGTGCACCCCCGTCGTCCGTACGCCTCGATAGCGGAGAATTTTTGGCGCCGGAGGTAAACGCGGCGAAAGCAACACGCCGCGCGAAAGCAA
>NW_012059273.1:0-476 GCF_000956235.1 Wasmannia auropunctata | reverse complement strand
TATCCCCTGTGTGCCTTGTCGACTCAGTAACGTCGAATCTCGACGTGCGAAGCGCGGAACCGCCGGATCCGAGTGCTCGCGACGTTCCCACCGCTCAAACGTCGATTCTCGCCGTTTGAAGCTCGGAAACGTCGTATCCTTGCGTTCGCGGCGTTTCTACCATTCAAACGTCGAATCTCGACGTGCGAAGCGCGGAATCGCCGGATCCGAGCGCCCGCAACGTTCCCACCGCTCAAACGTCGATTCTCGCCGTTTGAAGCTCGGAAACGTCGTATAGTTGCGTTCGCGGCGTTTCTATTATTCAAACGTCGAATCTCGACGTGCGAAGCGCGGAACTGCCGGATCCGAGCGACCGCGACGTTCCCACCGCTCAAACGTCGATTCTCGCCGTTTGAAGCTCGGAAACGTCGTATCCTTGCGTTCGCGGCGTTTCTACCATTCAAACGTCGAATCTCGACGTGCGAAGCGCGGAACCG
>NW_012059272.1:0-375 GCF_000956235.1 Wasmannia auropunctata | reverse complement strand
TATCCCCTGTGTGCCTTGTCGACTCAGTTTTCGCTTCTGTCCGTCTTGCGACGATCCAAGAATTTCACCTCTAACGTCGCAATACGAATGCCCCCATCTGTCCCTATTAATCATTACCTCGGGGTTCCGAAAACCAACAAAATAGAACCGAGGTCCTATTCCATTATTCCATGCACGCAGTATTCAGGCGAGGATAGCCTGCTTTAAGCACTCTAATTTGTTCAAAGTAAACGTACCGGCCCGACTCGACACTCAGTAAAGAGCACCGCGACGGGATATTAGTTGGGCCGCCCCTCGCGAGGCTAAGCCCACCGGTAGGACGTCCCACATCAAGCCAGTTAAACACCGCGAGCGGTGAACCGACGGTGTGCGACA
>NW_012059271.1:0-315 GCF_000956235.1 Wasmannia auropunctata | reverse complement strand
AAAAATTATATTTAAAATAAAAATATTTTAAAATATAAATGTCTCAAAAAATTATTCAAGATAAAAAATGTTAATTTAAATATTAATATTCTAAAAGCTATTCAAATTCAAGAGGGAGGACAACATTTTGAATAACTCATGTATTAAAAAATGAAAAATGTATTAGGTCTATTGGAGAAATCACTATAAACAAACCGTGCTATATACCGCAAGGTGGTGTGGAAATGATTATGTTTTGTCATAAATGAAAAAACATTTTTCAACCGATATGTATAAATATGTAATTAATTTTATAACAAATGTGTTAAGTTATGA
>NW_012059270.1:0-468 GCF_000956235.1 Wasmannia auropunctata | reverse complement strand
AGTCTCGACGTGCGAAGACGCGGAACCGCCGGATCCGAAGCGCCCGCGACGTTCCCACCGCTTCAAACGTCGTATTCTCGCCGTTTGAAGCTCGGAAACGTCGTATCCTTCGCGTTCCNCGGCGTTTCGCCATTCAAACGTCGAATCTCGACGTGCGTAAGCGTCGGAACCGCCGGATCCCGAGTCGCCCGCGACGTTCCCACCGCTCAAACGTCGATTCTCGCCGTTTGAAGCTTCGGAAACGTCGTATCCTTGCGTTCCGCGGTCGTTTCTACCATTCAAACGTCGAATCTCGACGTGCGAAGCGCGGAACCGCCGGATCCGAGCGCCCGCGACGTTCCCACCGCTCAAACGTCGATTCTAGCCGTTTGAAGCTCGGAAACGTCGTATCCTTGCGTTCGCGGGTTTCTATCATTCAAACGTCGAATCTCGACGTGCGAAGCGCGGAACCGCCGAATCCGAGCGCCA
>NW_012059269.1:0-492 GCF_000956235.1 Wasmannia auropunctata | reverse complement strand
TATCCCCTGTGTGCCTTGTCGACTCAGTACCTGGCCGATAGACGCTTCGCTTTCCCGCTGGCGCCCTTAATATTACGTCGAATCGCGTGACCGCACGTCTATTCGGCCACCCGAGTGCCCACGTGCACCCCCGTCGACCGTTCGTTTTGATAGCGGAAAATTTATGGCGCCGGAGGTAAACGTGTCGAAAGCAAACGCCGCGCGAAAGCAACACGCCGCGCGGGACTTAGAAAATTTTCGGGTCGGGTCCGGAGGTAAACCTGGCCGATCGACGCTTCCCCGCTAGCGCCCTTAATATTACGTCGATTCGCGTGCCCGCATGTCTATTCGGCCACAAGAGTGCACCCGTGCACCCCCGTCGTCCGTTCGCCTCGATAGCGGAGAATTTTTGCGCCGGAGGTAAACGCGGCGAAAGCAACACGCCGCGCGAAAGCAACACGCCAATTTTCGGATCGGGTCCGGAGGTAAACCTGGCCGATCGACGCTTCGCTA
>NW_012059268.1:0-522 GCF_000956235.1 Wasmannia auropunctata | reverse complement strand
TTCCGAGCTTCAAACGGCGAGAATCGACGTTTGAGCGGTGGGAACGTCGCGGGAGCTCGGATTAGGCGGTTCCGCGCTTCGCACGTCGAGATTCGACGTTTGAATGGTGGAAACGCCGCGAACGCAAGGATACGACGTTTCCGAGCTTCAAACGGCGAGAATCGACGTTTGAGCGGTGGGAACGTCGCGGGCGCTCGGTAATCCGGCGGTTCCGCGCTTCGCACGTCGAGATTCGACGTTTGAATGGTGGAAACGCCGCGAACGCTAAGGGAATACGACGTTTCCGAGCTTCAAACGGCGAGAATCGACGTTTGAGCGGTCGGGAACGTCGCGGGCGCTCGGGATCCGGCGGTTCCGCGCTTACGCACGTCGAGATTCGAACGTTTGAATGGTGGAAACGCCGCGAACGCAAGGATACGACGTTTCCGAGCTTCAAACGGCGAGAATCGACGTTTGATCGGTGGGAACGTCGCGGGCGCTCGGATCCGGCGGTTCCGCGCTTCGCACGTCGAGATTCGACGT
>NW_012059267.1:0-619 GCF_000956235.1 Wasmannia auropunctata | reverse complement strand
TGCACGGGGGGCACACGCGTGGCCGAATAGACGTGCGGGCACGCGAATCGACGTAATATTAAAGGCGCTAGCGGGGAAGCGTCGATCGGCCAGGTTTACCTCCGGACCCGTATCCGAAAATTTTCTAACGTCTCGTCGCGGCGTGTTGCTTTCGCCGCGTTTACCTCCGGCGCCAAAAATTCTCCGCTATCGAGGCGAACGGACGACGGGGTGGCACGGGGCACTCGGGTTCCCAAATAGACGTGCGGGCACGCGAATCGACGTAATATTAAGGGCGCTTGCGGGGAAGCGTCGATCGGCCAGGTTTACCTCCGGACCCGACAGAGCCAAAATGTTCTAAGTCACGCGCGGCGTGTTGCTTTCGCGCGGCGTGTTTCTTTCGCCGCGTTTACCTCCGGCGCCGAAAATTATCCGCTATCGAGGCGAACGGACGACGGGGGTGCACGGGAGCACTCGCGTGGCCGAATAGACGTGCGGGCACGGAAATCGACGTAATATTAAGGGCGCCAGCGGGGAAGCGAAGCGTCGATCGGCCAGGTATACCTCCGGACCCGACCCGAAAATTTTCTAAAGTCCCGCGCGGCGTGTTGCTTTCGCGACTGAGTCGACAAGGCACACA
>NW_012059266.1:0-410 GCF_000956235.1 Wasmannia auropunctata | reverse complement strand
ACTCAGTCGGTCGGGTCCGGAGGTAAACCTGGCCGATCTACGCTTCCCCGCTAAAGCCCTTAATGTTACGTCGATTCGCGTGCCCGCACGTTTATTCGGCCACCCTAGTGCCCCCGTGCACCCCCGTCGTCCGTTCGCCTCGATAGCGGAGAATTTTTGGCGCCGGAGGTAATCGCGGCGAAAGCAACAACGCCGCGCGAAACGTCAACCCACGTCCGCGCGGTACTTTAAAAATTTCGGCTCGGTCGGGTCCGGAGGTAAACCTGGCCGATCTACGCTTCCCCGCTAAAGCCCTTAATGTTACGTCGATTCGCGTGCCCGCACGTTTATTCGGCCACCCTAGTGCCCCCGTGCACCCCCGACGTCCGTTCGCCTCGATAGCGGAGAATTTTCGGCGCCGGAGGTAATCA
>NW_012059265.1:0-684 GCF_000956235.1 Wasmannia auropunctata | reverse complement strand
TCGGCACGGATAAGGTTTTTAATCCGCAGCGCATTATCACAGTCATTGCCGAATTAAAGGCCGATATTATCGCCCTGCAGGAAATTGATAAGCGTTTCGGCGCGCGCAGCGGCCTTTTGGATTTGCAGGAATTGCAGCGGCAGACAGGCTTGCAGCCCGCGCCGATACAATCTATCGGCTCGCAGGGGCAAGGCTGGCACGGCAATGCTCTGTTTTTCCGCAGAGGCAGCTTGCGCTCCATTGAGCAGATTACCCTGCCGGGGGCGAGCCGCGCGGCGCGCTAATCGCCGATTTTACCTTTAACGGCGCGGAACTGCGCATTATCGCCGCTCATTTCGGCCTTTTGCGGCGCTCGCGCGCGCTGCAGGCGCAGACAATTCTGGCCGCTTTGGCCAAAATGCCGCCAATGCCGGCAGTGCTTTTTGGGGGATTTAAATGAATGGCGGCGCGGCAAAAATTCATCTCTCAATGAGCTGACGCCGCATTTCACCGCAGCGGCAAAAATTTCCCCCAGCTTTCCTTCGCGCTTTCCGCTGCTGTCTTTAGACAGAGTCTTTTTCTCTCCGCCCGATTTGGTGGGCGCATTGCGCGTCCATGATACGCCCTTAGCGCGCTTGGCCTCCGATCATCTGCCGATAACGGCCTCCGTCCGCCTGCAAGCGGCAGAAAGGACGGAAGCCAAAA
>NW_012059264.1:0-399 GCF_000956235.1 Wasmannia auropunctata | reverse complement strand
CCTGGCCGTTCGACGCTTCCCCGCTAGCGCCCTTAATGTTACGTCGATTCGCGCGCCCGCACGTTTATTCGGCCACCCTACCACCCCCGTGCACCCCCGTCGTCCGTTCGCCCCGATAGCGAAGAATTTTCGGCGCCGGACGGTAATCCCGTCGGCGTAAAGCCTAACTACGCCGCGCGAAAAGCAACACGCCGCGCGGGACTTAGAAAATTTTCGGCTCGGTCGGGTCCGGAGGTAAACCTGGCCGATCGACGCCTTCCCCGCTAGCCCCCTTAATATTACGTCGATTCGCGTGCCCGCACGTTTATTCGGCCACCCTACCACCCCCGTGCACCCCCGTCGTCAGTTCGCCCCGATAGCGAAGAATTTTCGGCGCCGGAGGTAATCGCGGCGAAAGCA
>NW_012059263.1:0-339 GCF_000956235.1 Wasmannia auropunctata | reverse complement strand
TATCCCCTGTGTGCCTTGTCGACTCAGTCCGATCGACGATTCCCCGCTAGCCCCCTTAATATTACGTCGATTCGCCAGCCCGCACGTTTATTCGGCCACCCTACCACCCCCGTGCACCCCCGTCGTCCGTTCGCCCCGATAGCGAAGAATTTTCGGCGCCGGAGGTAATCGCGGCGAAAGCAACACGCCGCGCGAAAGCAACACGCCGCGCGGGACTTAGAAAATTTTCGGCTCGGTCGGGTCCGGAGGTAAACCTGGCCGATCGACGATTCCCCGCTAGCCCCCTTAATATTAAGTCGATTCGCCAGCCCGCACGTTTATTCGGCCACCCTACCACCA
>NW_012059262.1:0-400 GCF_000956235.1 Wasmannia auropunctata | reverse complement strand
GGCTAGACGGGAAGCGGTCGATCGGCCAGGTTTACCTACCGGTACCCGACCGAGCCGAAAATTTTCTAAGTCCCGCGCGGCGGTGTTGCTTTCGCGCGGCGTGTTGCTTTCGCCGCGATTACCTCCGGCGTCCGAAAATTCTTCGCTATCGGGGCGAACGGACGACGGGGTGCACGGGGTGTAGGGTGGCCGAATAAACGTGCGGCACGCGAATCGGCGTAATATTAAGGGGCTAGCGGGAATCGTCGATCGGCCAGATTTACCGTCCGGACCCGACCGAGCCGAAAATTTTCTAAGTCCCGCGCGGCGTGTTGCTTTCGCGTCGGCGTGGTTGCTTTCGCCGCGATTACCTCCGGCGCCGAAAATTCCTTCGCCTATCGGGGCGAACGGACGACGGGGA
>NW_012059261.1:0-444 GCF_000956235.1 Wasmannia auropunctata | reverse complement strand
TATCCCCTGTGTGCCTTGTCGACTCAGTCGCGTGTTGCTTTCGCCGACGGGGCTGGCGCGCGCGCGTGGGGTCTCGTCTAACCGACAAGACGAATCCCCAAGCCGAGGGCTGAGTCTCAACAGATCGCAGCGTGGTAACTGCTCTACCGAGTACAACACCCCGCCAGGTACCTAAGTCGTCTACAGACGATTCCGAGTCTCGACATCGAACTCGCGAAACTCATGTTCGACCGTTTGACGCCGTGCCGTCGTAGCGGTGAGATCCCGACGACGGGCGATGGCGCCGTACGGCAAACCGGGCTCGTGCGACGACCGGCCCGTGGACCGGCCGCCTAGTAGGTAAGTGTCACATTGTTTTGAGCCTTTCGACTCACGAGACTCCTAGAGATATCATTGCCACCTTTGACTAGAGAGGAACTGAGTCGACAAGGCACACAGGGGATA
>NW_012059260.1:0-579 GCF_000956235.1 Wasmannia auropunctata | reverse complement strand
TGGTGGTAGGGTGGCCGAATAAACGTGCGGGCGCGCGAATCGACGTAACATTAAGGGGCGCTAGGACGGGAAGCGTCGAACGGCCAGGTTTACCTTCCGGACCCGACCGAGCCGAAAATTTTACTAAGTCCGCGCGGCGTGTTGCTTTCGACGTCGGCGTGTTGCTTTCGCCGCGAGTTACCTCCGGCGCCGGAAAATTCGTTCGCTATCGGGGCGAACGGACGACGGGGGTGCACGGGGGTGGTAGGGTGGCCGAATAAACGTGCGGGCACGCGAATCGGCGTAATATTAAGGGGGCTAGCGGGGAATCGTCGATCGGCCAGATTTACCTCCGGACACGACCGAGCCGAAAATTTTCTAAGTCCCGCGCGGCGTGTTGCTTTTCGCGCGGCGTGTTCGCTTTCCGCCGCGATACCTCCGGCGCCGAAATCTTCGCTATCGGGGCGAACGGACGACGGGGGTGCACGGGGGTGGTAGGGTGGCCGAATAAACGTGCGGGCGCGCGAATCGACGTAACATTAAGGGCGCTAGCGGGGAAGCGTCGAACGGCCAGGTTTACCTCCGGACCCGACCGAGCCA
>NW_012059259.1:0-381 GCF_000956235.1 Wasmannia auropunctata | reverse complement strand
GCCCGCGACGTTCCACCGCTCAAACGTCGATTCTCGCCGTTTGAAGCTCGGAAACGTCGTATCCTTGCGTTCCGCGGCGTTTTCCACCATTCAAACGTCGAATCTCGACGTAGCGAAGTCGCGGAACCGTCCGGAATCCGAGACGCCCGCGACGTTCCTACCGCTCAAACGTTCGATTCTCGACCGTTTGAAGCTCGGATACGTCGTATCCTTGCGTTCGCGGCGTTTCCACCATTCTAACGTCGAAGTCTCGACGTGCGAAGCGCGGAACCGCCGGATCCGAGCGCCCGCGACGTTCCCACCGCTCAAACGTCGATTCTCGCCGTTTGAAGCTCGGAAACGTCGTATCCTTGCGTTCGCGGCGTTTCCACCATTCAAACG
>NW_012059258.1:0-376 GCF_000956235.1 Wasmannia auropunctata | reverse complement strand
TTTCTATACTTTTATCAACTATTCTATGAAACGGAATGATACTTATATCAACGAGTCAAGCATATGACACGTGCTGCTCTAGCATAAAAAAAATAATATGTATAACACATATGTATTTATATTATAATATTATAATATGCNTAAAAAAACGGGCGCGCCAAGTATGCTGCTGCTGGAGATTTCTTCCTACCTTTGATTTTTCTGTCACGTAATTTGCTACTTGTTATCGAAATCCCTTTTTAATTTCTGCGGTCCTCATTACGCTATCTATTGCATTTCTTGTTTTTATTTTTTACGTATACATTGAAAATAATACAACATGGATTTTATTTGTTTAATTTGATATATTTTTTTTCGAGGTATATTTTTTTAGTTT
>NW_012059257.1:0-662 GCF_000956235.1 Wasmannia auropunctata | reverse complement strand
GTTTGAATGGTGGAAACGCCGCGAACGCAAGGATACGACGTTTCCGAGCTTCAAACGGCGAGAATCGACGTTTGAGCGGTGGGAACGTCGCGGGCGCTCGGATCCGGCGGTTCCGCGCTTCGCACGTCGAGATTCGACGTTTGAATGGTGGAAACGCCGCGAACGCAAGGATACGACGTTTCCGAGCTTCAAACGGCGAGAATCGACGTTTGAGCGGTGGGAACGTCGCGGGCGCTCGGATCCCGGCGGTTCCGCGACTTCGCAACGTCGAGATTCGACGTTTGAATGTGGAAACGCGNGACGCAAGGATACGACGTTTCCGGAGCGTTCAAACGGCGAGAATCGACGTTTGAGCGGTGGGAACCGTCGCGGGCGCTCGGATCCCGGCGGTTCCCGCGCTTGCTACGTCGAGATTGACGTTTGAATGGTGGAAACGCCGCGAACGCAAGGATACGACGTTTCCGAGCTTCAAACGGCGAGAATCGACGTTTGAGCGGTGGGAACGTCGCGGGCGCTCGGATCCCGGCGGTTTCCGCGCTTCGCACGTCGAGATTCGACGTTTGAATGGTGGAAACGCCCGCGAACGCAAGGATACGACGTTTCCTCGCTTCAAACGGCGAGAATCGACGTTTGAGCGGTGGGAACGTCGCGGGCGCTCGGAT
>NW_012059256.1:0-341 GCF_000956235.1 Wasmannia auropunctata | reverse complement strand
AATCGCTCTCGTTTTCACGATATTCTGGTTGCCTATGGGATCGCATTTGTCACGCATTAAATATGCCTATTTCCCGACCGTTTAGATCCTCAATTATATATACACTGCTCAAAAAAATTATGGCATAGAAAAATTTTGAGCAAAAATTGGTCAACTTTGGTTAACGGTAACTCCGCAAAAAATCATCGTAAAATGATGAACTTTTTTTCAAATGAAAGCTTGAAATCTCTACTTTAAAATACTGTGAGTCGATTTTAAATTAATGCACCCGTGTGGCTGTAAACTCTTAAATCTGAGAGCATGTTTGCCACACTGAAAATTGCAAAGTTTGAACGAGTGCA
>NW_012059255.1:0-433 GCF_000956235.1 Wasmannia auropunctata | reverse complement strand
TATCCCCTGTGTGCCTTGTCGACTCAGTTCGTGCGGCTAGAAGCCGCCTGTCCCTCTAAGAAGATTTGTTTGTACGTTGGTAGTAAAAACCCACCGGCCGAAGCCGGGGGCCTTCGCGATACCATAAGGTACGCCTATTTAGCAGGCTAGAGTCTCGTTCGTTATCGGAATTAACCAGACAAATCGCTCCACCAACTAAGAACGGCCATGCACCACCACCCACCGAATCAAGAAAGAGCTATCAATCTGTCAATCCTTCCGGTGTCTGGGCCTGGTGAGGTTTCCCGTGTTGAGTCAAATTAAGCCGCAGGCTCCACTCCTGGTGGTGCCCTTCCGTCAATTCCTTTAAGTTTCAGCTTTGCAACCATACTTCCCCCGGAACCCAAAAGCTTTGGTTTCCCGGAAACTGAGTCGACAAGGCACACAGGGGATA
>NW_012059254.1:0-372 GCF_000956235.1 Wasmannia auropunctata | reverse complement strand
TATCCCCTGTGTGCCTTGTCGACTCAGTTCGGTCGGGTCCGGAGGTAAACCTGGCCGATCTACGCTTCCCCGCTAAAGCCCTTAATGTTACGTCGATTCGCGTGCCCGCACGTTTATTCGGCCACCCTAGTGCCCCCGTGCACCCCCGTCGTCCGTTCGCCTCGATAGCGGAGAATTTTCGGCGCCGGAGGTAATCGCGGCGAAAGCAACACGCCGCGCGAAAGCAACACGCCGCGCGGGACTTAGAAAAATTTCGGCTCGGTCGGGTCCGGAGGTAAACCTGGCCGATCTACGCTTCCCCGCTAAAGCCCTCAATGTTACGTCGATTCGCGTGCCCACACGTTTATTCGGCCACCCTAGTGCCCCCGTGCA
>NW_012059253.1:0-487 GCF_000956235.1 Wasmannia auropunctata | reverse complement strand
GAATTGCAGCTAATGCCGTCGAGAGGCCGCGGTTTGATAAATCGCGCGATAAATGCGCTTCCCTTCGAATTGCATATCCCCGGATCAGTTTTGCAGCCCGGGAACGCGTTTAGAACAGCGATTGGCTAGAGGTGATCGGGACATTAATCCACTGGACGCGACGTGTCGCGAGCACGACATCGCATATTTGCGGAGCAACGAACTCGCTGAACGGCACATAGCCGACAACATACTCGCCGCGAAAGCGCGAAAACGCATAACCGCGAGAAATTCGACTCTTGGAGAGAGAGCTGCAGCCACAGCTGTTTAGATGGCTATGAAAGCCAAGACGAAATTCGGCATGGGTTTAAAAACGAAGAGGAAAAGGAGCAAGCGAATACTTCCGGTAGCTAAACGCGGAGGTATCCTACCACTCTTGCCATTGTTGGGCGTCGTCGGTTCGTTGGACGGCGGGGCGGCGGGAGTCGCGAAGGCCGTGAGCAATAAA
>NW_012059252.1:0-433 GCF_000956235.1 Wasmannia auropunctata | reverse complement strand
TAGCTAAAATAAAGCGTATTTTAACAGGAGTAGCTAAGAAAGTGACATAAGGAAAGAATGATTTTGCTGAAAAATTTAAATGTTTTGCTGGATATTCCTTAATAAAATTAGCTAAACATTATTTGATTTTTTCAGCAAATATTTTTTGCTGTAGCGCCTAAATTTTAACAACTAATAAATTTAGCTTTGGCAGTAATAATATTAGTTGTCCTTATATTTTAAAAACACACATTAGCTGCCACGGCTATATTTTAGCTGCGTTGGCCAATCCTTTCTCTGCCTGTGACGCATACACACAACACTAGACTATATCAAACCGCACTCTTCAACAATTGCGGCTAAAATTATGCCACTCAACATGGCTGTTCAAAAAGGTTCACATTATGTAGTTCAACAGTCGTCCGATAAATGGCGTCTATGGGGAGGCTGCAAA
>NW_012059251.1:0-497 GCF_000956235.1 Wasmannia auropunctata | reverse complement strand
GTGCCTTGTCGACTCAGTCGCGCGAAAGCAACACGCCGCGCGGGACTTGAAAATTTTCGGCTCGTCGGGTCCGGAGGTAACCCTGGCCGATCGACGATTCCCCGCTAGCCCCCTTAATATTACGTCGATTCGCCAGCCCGCACGTTTATTCGGCCACCCTACCACCCCCGTCGCACCCCCGTCGTCCGTTCGCCCCGATAGCGAAGAATTTTCGGCGCCCGGAGGTAATCGCGGCGAAAGCAACACGCCGCGCGAAAGCAACACGCCGCGCGGGACTTAGAAAATTTTCGGCTCGGTCGGGTCCGGAGGTAAACCCTGGCCCGATCGACGCCTTCCCGTCTAGCCCCTTAAGTATTACGTCGATTCGCGTGCCCGCACGTTTATTCGGCCACCCTACCACCCCCGTGCACCCCCGTCGTCCGTTCGCCCCGATAGCGAAGAATTTTCGGCGCCGGAGGTAATCGCGGCGAAAGCAACACGCCGCGCGAAAGCAACAC
>NW_012059250.1:0-510 GCF_000956235.1 Wasmannia auropunctata | reverse complement strand
CGTCGCGGGCGCTCGGATCCGGCGGTTCCGCGCTTCGCACGTCGAGATTCGACGTTTGAATGGTGAACGCCGCCGAACGCAAGGATACGACGGTTTCCGAGCTTCAAACGGCGAGAATCGACGTTTGAGCGGTGGGAACGTCGCGGGCGCTCGGATCCGGCGGTTCCGCGCTTCGCACGTCGAGATTCGACGTTTGAATGGTCGAAGCGCCGAACGCGAGGATACGACGGGTTTCCAGGCTTCAAACGGCGAGAATCCGACGTTTGAGCGGTGGGAAACGTCGCGGGGCGCTCGGATCCGGCGGTTCCGCGCTTCGCACGTCGACGATTCCGACGTTTGAATCGGTGGAAACGCCGCGAACGCAAGGATACGACGTTCGAGCTTCATCGCGAGATCGACGTTTGAGCGGTGGGAACGTCGCGGGCGCTCGGATCCGGCGGTTCCGCGCTTCGCACGTCGAGATTCGACGTTTGAATGGTGGAAACGCCGCGAACGCAAGGATACGTCGTT
>NW_012059249.1:0-1167 GCF_000956235.1 Wasmannia auropunctata | reverse complement strand
TTTCGGCGCCGGAGGTAATCGCGGCGAAAGCAACACGCCGCGCGAAAGCAACACGCCGCGCGGGACTTAGAAATTTTCGGCTCGGTCGGGTCCGGAGGTAAACCTGGCCGATCGACGCTTCCCCGCTAGCCCCCTTAATATTACGTCGATTCGCGCGCCCGCACGTTTATTCGGCCACCCTACCACCCCCGTGCACCCCCGTCGTCCGTTCGCCCCGATAGCGAAGAATTTTCGGCGCCGGAGGTACACTTGGCCAAAGCAACACGCCGCGGCGGTACCTCGCTTCCAGCGGCTAAGTCCCGCGCGCCTCGGTCTATCGACGTTCGCGCCCATAAGAGGCCGTGCATAAGACCGTGCGTCGCCGACCGCTTGTCCGGTCGGTTGGGTACTATAAGAGGTGCGGTGCGCTCGGCTAGCCGAGCGGTACGATGCGGTCGTGCGTACACGTTACTCGTGTCTCGTACGCCCCGTACGGCTTACTCGAACGTATATGAAACACGGACCGTGATCGTTGCGATGCACGTCGATCGTTCTTCTCGCTATTGAAGCGGAGAAGTCGTCGACTCTCGTACGGAGGGTGATTTACATCGTTAGACGTCTTCGGCGACGAAACGTCCGGTGTTCGCTCGCCGCGGCGGTACATCGCTTCCAGCGGCTAAGTCCCGCGCGCCTCGGTCTATCGACGACCGCGCCCATAATCGGCCGTGCATAAGACCGTGCGTCGCCGACCGCTTGTCCGGTCGGTTGGGTACTATAAGAGGTGCGATGCGCTCGGCTAGCCGAGCGGTACGATGCGGTCGTGCGTACACGTTACTCGTGTCTCGTACGGCTTCTCGAACGTCTATGAAACACGGACCGTGATCGTTGCGATGCACGTCGGTCGTTCTTCTCGCTATTGAAGCGGAGAAGTCGTCGACTCTCGCACGGAGGGTGAGTTACATCGTTCGACGTATTCGGCGACTCGTTCGACGAAACGTCCGGTGTTCGCTCGCGCTTGCCGAAGCGTGCCGTCCAATATAATATTATATACAAACACAGCATTGCCACGAGTCGGTGTCGAGAGACCGAATGGCTCTTATGTGGCGCGCACATAGTGTTGGTCCCGCGATCTTCCCTCGTTATCAGACGAACGTGATCGGACTGAGTCGACAAGGCACACAGGGGATA
>NW_012059248.1:0-461 GCF_000956235.1 Wasmannia auropunctata | reverse complement strand
TCTATTAAGTAATTTATTTTACAGATCCAAAATAAATTCAAAATAAACATTAAATTAATATTAACTAAAATATAAAATNTTAAAAAATNTTTACTGAAATCATTTTTCTCAAAATGAAAATTTTAATGAAGAATACGTATTTGAATAAATATTAAATAAACATTGTACAAATGTTTACTCAAATCATTATTTCAAATGTAGTCAAATGTAAAATTAACGTTAAATAAATATTTAAAAAATATTAAATAAACATTATACAAATGTTTACTCAAATCATTTTCTCAAATGTAAGATTAATGACAAATAAATGTTTCAAAAATATTAAATTAAACGTTTAAAAAATGTATACTGAAATCATTATTTCAAAAGTAAAATTCACGTTAAATAAATATTTAAAAAATATTAAATAAACGTTTAAAAAATGTATACTTAAATCATTATTTCAAATGTAAAATTAACAT
>NW_012059247.1:0-394 GCF_000956235.1 Wasmannia auropunctata | reverse complement strand
TATCCCCTGTGTGCCTTGTCGACTCAGTACCGGCTCGCAAGACCGGCGGCAAGTACCGACACACGCACACGGCTCTCTGTGCTGCGCTCGCTGGCTCTCGAGAAAAACGCACACACGAAGCTCCCTGGTTGATCCTGCCAGTAGTCATATTCTTGTCTCAAAGATTAAGCCATGCATGTCTCAGTGCATGCCGAATTAAGGTGAAACCGCGAATGGCTCATTAAATCAGTTATGGTTCATTAGATTGTACCCACATTTACTTGGATAACTGTGGTAATTCTAGAGCTAATACATGCAAAACAGAGTCCCGACCAGTGATGGAAGGGACGCTTTTATTAGATCAAAACCAATCGGTGGCGGGCGGTCTCCGTCCGTCCACCGTTTATTTTGGTGA
>NW_012059246.1:0-560 GCF_000956235.1 Wasmannia auropunctata | reverse complement strand
TATCCCCTGTGTGCCTTGTCGACTCAGTTGAATCTCGACGTGCGAAGCGCGGAACCGCCGGATCCGAGCGCCCGCGACGTTCCCACCGCTCAAACGTCGATTCTCGCCGTTTGAAGCTCGGAAACGTCGTATCCCTTGCGTTTCGCGGCGTTTCCACCATTCAAACGTCGAATCTCGACGTGCGAAGCGCGGAACCGCCGGATCCGAGCGCCCGCGACGTTCCCACCGCTCAAACGTCGATTCTCGCCGTTTGAAGCTCGGAAACGTCGTATCCTTGCGTTCGCGGCGTTTCCACCATTCAAACGTCGAATCTCGACGTGCGAAGCGCGGAACCGCCGGATCCGAAGCGCCCGCGACGTTCCCACCGCTCAAACGTCGATTCTCGCCGTTTGAAGCTCGGAAACGTCGTATCCTTGCGTTCGCGGCGTTTCCACCATTCAAACGTCGAATCTCGACGTGCGAAGCGCGGAACCGCCGGATCAGAGCGCCCGCGACGTTCCCACCGCTCAAACGTCGATTCTCGCCGTTTGAAACTGAGTCGACAAGGCACACAGGGGATA
>NW_012059245.1:0-373 GCF_000956235.1 Wasmannia auropunctata | reverse complement strand
TATCCCCTGTGTGCCTTGTCGACTCAGTACCTATTCTCAAACTTTAAATGGGTGAGATCTCTGGCTTTCTTGAACTATGAAGCCACGAGAATCTCTCTATCGGATCAGAGTGCCAAGTGGGCCATTTTTGGTAAGCAGAACTGGCGCTGTGGGATGAACCAAACGCAGAGTTAAGGCGCCCAACTCGACGCTCATGGGACACCATGAAAGGCGTTGGTTGCTTAAGACAGCAGGACGGTGGCCATGGAAGTCGGAATCCGCTAAGGAGTGTGTAACAACTCACCTGCCGAAGCAACTAGCCCTGAAAATGGATGGCGATGAAGCGTCGAGCCTATACTCTGACGTCAGCGGCAAGTGGGGCGGCCGTGCGGGG
>NW_012059244.1:0-439 GCF_000956235.1 Wasmannia auropunctata | reverse complement strand
TGTGTGCCTTGTCGACTCAGTCGATAACTTCGTATTCTGAGAAAAGCTGTATACTTCGTGACGCTAAAAAATGGTGAGATATAAAAGTAAGAGACATATTTCAATTATACGAAGCGGATTCTAATACAAATTTTTTTCTTTTATTTTTCCATTTTCATACGTAGATTTTCAATGAATCACCAACGTAACAAATTTCAACGTCATGAACATCAGTTTAGATTCCTCGACAATTATTCGCGTAATCTAATATCGTTACAAAATTGACTTTTTTAAAAAAAGTAAAAAAGGGTGCCAAGTGTTAGCGTGCTCCTCGAACAAAATTTGATGTTTATGATCTTCTTTTTAACAAAAAACAGGTGTACAAAATTAAACAATAAAACCTAAGCGGTACATCTATTATTTCTTCAAAATAAAACCTAAATGCTATATCTTTTGGTAA
>NW_012059243.1:0-555 GCF_000956235.1 Wasmannia auropunctata | reverse complement strand
TTCCGCTTCAATAGCGAGAAGAACGACCGACGTGCATCGCAACGATCACGGTCCGTGTTTCATATACGTTCGAGAAGCCGTACGGGGCGTACGAGACACGAGTAACGTGTACGCACGACCGCATCGTACCGCTCGGCTAGCCGAGCGCACCGCACCTCTTATAGTACCCAACCGACCGGACAAGCGGTCGGCGACGCACGGTCTTATGCACGGCCGCTTATGGGCGCGAACGTCGATAGACCGAGGCGCGCGGGACTTAGCCGCTGGAAGCGAGGTACCGCCGAGGCGTGTTGCTTTGGCCAAGTGTACCTCCGGCGCCGAAAATTCTTCGCTATCGGGGCGAACGGACGACGGGGGTGCACGGGGGTGGTACGGGTGGCCGAATAAACGTGCGGGCGCGCGAATCGACGTAATATTAAGGGGGCTAGCCGGGGAAGCGTCGATCGGCCAGGTTTACCTCCGGACCCGACCGAGCCGAAAATTTTCTAAGTCCCGCGCGGCGTGTTGCTTTCGCGCGGCGTGTTGCTTTCGCCGCGATTACCTCCGGCGCCGAAA
>NW_012059242.1:0-418 GCF_000956235.1 Wasmannia auropunctata | reverse complement strand
ACGCCGCGCGAAAGCAACACGCCGCGCGTTGACTTGAAAATTTTTCGGCTCTGTCGGGTCCGGAGGTAAACCTGGCCGATCAACGCTTCCCCGATAGCGTCCTTAATATTACCTCGATTTCGCGTGCCCGCACGTCTATTCGGCCACCCGAGTGCCCCCGTGCACCCCCGTCGTCCGTTCGCCTCGATAGCGGAGAATTTTCGGCGCCGGAGGTAAACGCGGCGAAAGAAACACGCCGCGCGAAAGCAACACGCCGCGCGTGACTTAGAAAATTTTTGGCTCTGTCGGGTCCGGAGGTAAACCTGGCCGATCGACGCTTCCCCGCAAGCGCCCTTAATATTACGTCGATTCGACGTGCCCGCACGTCTATTTAGGCCACCCGAGTGCCCCCGTGCACCCCCGTCGTCCGTTCGCCTCA
>NW_012059241.1:0-325 GCF_000956235.1 Wasmannia auropunctata | reverse complement strand
CGTCGTCCGTTCGCCCCGATAGCGAAGAATTTTCGGCGCCGGAGGTAATCGCGGCGAAAGCAACACGCCGCGCGAAAGCAACACGCCGCGCGGGACTTAGAAAATTTTCGGCTCGGCCGGGGCCGGAGGTAAACCTGGCCGTTCGACCGTCTTCCCCCGCTAGCGCCCCTTTAATGTTACGTCGATTCGCGACGTCCCGCAACGTTTATTCGGCCACCCTACACCCCGTAGTCTACCCCGTCGTCCGTTCGCCCCGATAGCGAAGAATTTTCGGCGCCGGAGGTAATCGCGGCGAAAGCAACACGCCGCGCGAAAGCAACACGCA
>NW_012059240.1:0-510 GCF_000956235.1 Wasmannia auropunctata | reverse complement strand
TAGCGTCGATCGGCCAGGTTTACCTCCGGACCCGACCGAGCCGAAAATTTTCTAAGTCCCGCGCGGCGTGTTGCTTTCGCGCGGCGTGTTGCTTTCGCCGCGATTACCTCCGGCGCCGAAAATTCTTCGCTATCGGGGCGAACGGACGACGGGGGTGCACGGGGGTGGTAGGGTGGCCGAATAAACGTGCGGGCCGCGCCGAATCGACGTAACTATTAAGGGCGCTAGCGGGAAGCGTCGATCGGCCAGGTTTACCTCCGGACCCGACCGAGCCGAAAATTTTCTAAGTCCCGCGCGGCGTGTTGCTTTCGCGCGGCGTGTTGCTTTCGCCGCGATTACCTCCGGCGCCGAAAATTCTTCGCTATCGGGGCGAACGGACGACGGGGGTGCACGGGGGTGGTAGGGTGGCCGAATAAACGGGCGGGCACGCGAATCGGACGTTAATATTAAGGGGCTAGCGGGGAATCGTCGATCGTCCAGGTTTACCTCCGGACCCGACCGAGCCGAAAA
>NW_012059239.1:0-708 GCF_000956235.1 Wasmannia auropunctata | reverse complement strand
TATTCCGGCCACCCCTAGTGCCCCCCGTGCACCCCCGTCGTCCGTTCGCCTCGATAGCGGAGAATTTTCGGCGCCGGAGGTAATCGCGGCGAAAGCAACACGCCGCGCGAAAGCAACACGCCGCCGCGGGACTTAGAAAATTTCCGGCTCCGGTCGGGTCCGGAGGTAACCCTGGCCGATCTACGCTTCCCCGCTAAAGTCCCTCAATGTTACGTCGATTTCGCGTCGCCGCACCGTTTATTCGGCCCACCCTAGTGCCCCCGTGCACCCCCGACGTCCGTTCGTCCTCGATAGCGGAGAATTTTCGGCGCCGGAGGTAATCGCGGCGAAAGCAACTCGCCGCGCGGGACTTAGAAAATTTTCGGCTCGGTCGGGTCCGGAGGTAAACCTGGCCGATCTACGCTTCCCCGCTAAAAGCCCTTAATAGTTACGTTCGATTCGTCGTGCCCGCCACGTTTATTTCGGTCCGACCCTACGTGCCCCGTGCAACCCCCGTCGTCCGTTCGCCTCGATAGCGGAGAAGTTTCGCGCCGGAGGGTAATCGCGCGAAAGCAACACGCCGCGCGAAAGCAACACGCCGCGCGGGACTTAGAAAAATTTCGGCTCGGTCGGGTCCGGAGGTAAACCTGGCCGATCTACGCTTCCCCGCTAAAGCCCTCAATGTTACGTCGATTCGCGTGCCCGCACGTTTATTCGGCCACCCTAGTA
>NW_012059238.1:0-568 GCF_000956235.1 Wasmannia auropunctata | reverse complement strand
TAGCCCCGCCGGCGGTAGGCCCGACGTACGCGCTAGCCTGACCGAGCGCTAACCTGACCGAGCGCGAGACCGAACGAGCGCTAACCTGACCGAGCGCTAACCTGACCGAGCGCTAGCCCGACGTGTCAGGCGAGGCACTTCGGCCGTTCGAGCGCCTCGTCGGCCCGTCGGCGAAAGCAACACGTCGGCGACGGACTTAGCCGCGGAGCGACGTCGTACAGACCCGCCGGCGGTAGGCCCGACGTACGCGCTAGCCTAACCGAGCGCTAACCTGACCACCGAGCGCGAGACCGAACGAGCGCTAACCTGACCGAGCGCTAACCTGACCGAGCGCTAACCTAGACCGTAGCGCTAGCCCGACGTGTCAGGCGAGGCACTTGGACCGCTGAGCGGCCGTGTCGGCCCCGTGGCGAAAGCAACACGCGGTGCGGGACTTAGCCGCGGAGCGCGCGACAGACCCGCCGGCGGTAGGACCGACGTACGCGCTAGCCTAACCGAGCGCTAACCTGACCCGAGCGCGAGACCGAACGAGCGCTAACCTGACCGAGCGCTAACCTGACCGAGCGCA
>NW_012059237.1:0-393 GCF_000956235.1 Wasmannia auropunctata | reverse complement strand
TTTACCTTCGGCGCCGAAAATTTTCCGCTATCGAGGCGAACGGACGACGGGGTTGCACGGAGGCGACTCGGGTGGCTGAATAGACGTGCGGGCACGCGAATCGACGTAATATTAAGGGCGCCAGCGGGGATGCGAAGCGTCGATCGGCCAGGTTTACCTCCGGACCCGACCCGAAAATTTTCTAAGTCTCGCGCGGCGTGTTGCTTTCGCGCGGCGTGTTGCTTTCGCCGCGTTTACCTCCGGCGCCGAAAATTCTCCGCTATCGAGGCGAACGGTCGACGGGGGTGCACGGGGGCACTTGAGTGGCCGAACAGACGTGCGGGCACGCGAATCGACGTAATATTAAGGGCGCTAGCGGGGAAGCGACTGAGTCGACAAGGCACACAGGGGATA
>NW_012059236.1:0-356 GCF_000956235.1 Wasmannia auropunctata | reverse complement strand
TATCCCCTGTGTGCCTTGTCGACTCAGTTTCGCTATCGGGGCGAACGGACGACGGGGGTGCACGGGGGTGGTAGGGTGGCCGAATAAACGTGCGGGCGCGCGAATCGACGTAATATTAAGGGGGCTAGCGGGGAAGCGTCGATCGGCCAGGTTTACCTCCGGACCCGACCGAGCCGAAAATTTTCTAAGTCCCGCGCGGCGTGTTGCTTTCGCCGCGATTACCTCCGGCGCCGAAAATTCTCCGCTATCGAGGCGGAACGGACGTCGGGGGTGGCACGGGGCGACTAGGGTGGCCGAATAAACGTGCGGGCACGCGAATCGACGTAACATTAAGGGCTTTAGCGGGGAAGCGTAGA
>NW_012059235.1:0-313 GCF_000956235.1 Wasmannia auropunctata | reverse complement strand
TCCTTGCGTTCGCGGCGTTTCCACCATTCAAACGTCGAATCTCGACGTGCGAAGCGCGGAACCGCCGGATCCGAGCGCCCGCGACGTTCCCACCGCTCAAACGTCACTTTCTCGCCGTTTGAAGCTCGGAAACGTCGTATCCTTGCGTTCGCGGCGTTTCCACCATTCAAACGTCGAATCTCGACGTGCGAAGCGCGGAACCGCCGGATCCGAGCGCCCGCGACGTTCCCACCGCTCAAACGTCGATTCTCGCCGTTTGAAGCTCGGAAACGTCGTATCCTTGCGTTCGCGGCGTTTCCACCATTCAAACGTC
>NW_012059234.1:0-311 GCF_000956235.1 Wasmannia auropunctata | reverse complement strand
TCCGTCTTCTCCAGGATGCACTCAAGGTCCGCGTACACGACGAATGGTATTTGCTCCTTCCTGTTGTTGTTGTTAAAACAGAGCCACTTGTCGTCTTCGCTCGGTAACCTGATCGCACAATTGTTCATTTGACCTGCGGTAACCTGACCGCAATCAATCATATGAGCCTCCAGTTTTTCGCTCGAGCCGAAATAATGTAAACATCTATAAAAATAAAATAAATAATTTTTTTAAAATTATTTTTACAAAAATAAAGTATTTGATAATTTTTATTTAATCTATACATACCTATCGCAAAAGAATTTCTTATT
>NW_012059233.1:0-308 GCF_000956235.1 Wasmannia auropunctata | reverse complement strand
GCGCTTCGCACGTCGAGATTCGACGTTTGAATGGTGGAAACGCCGCGAACGCAAGGATACGACGTTTCCGAGCTTCAAACGGCGAGAATCGACGTTTGAGCGGTGGGAACGTCGCGGGCGCTCGGATCCGGCGGTTCCGCGACTTCGCACCGTCGAGATTCGACGTTTGAATGGTAGAAACGCCGCGAACGCAAGGATACGACGTTTCCGAGCTTCAAACGGCGAGAATCGACGTTTGAGCGGTGGGAACGTCGCGGGCGCTCGGATCCGGCGGTTCCGCGCTTCGCACGTCGAGATTCGACGTTTGA
>NW_012059232.1:0-549 GCF_000956235.1 Wasmannia auropunctata | reverse complement strand
TATCCCCTGTGTGCCTTGTCGACTCAGTTAGCGGAAAATTTTTGGCGCCGGAGGTAAACGCGGCGAAATCAAACGCCGCGCGAAAGCAACACGCCGCGCGGGAATTAGAAAATTTTCGGGTCGAGTCCGGAGGTATACCTGGCCGATCGACGCTTCGCTTCCCCGCTAGCGCCCTTAATATTACGTCGATTCGCGTACCCGCACGTCTATTCGGCCACGCGAGTGCTCCCGTGCACCCCGTCGTCCGTTCGCCTCGATAGCGGAGAATTTACGGACGTCCGGAGTTAAACGCGGCGAAAGAAACGCGCCGCGCGAAAGCAACAAGCCGCGCGTGACTTAGAAAATTTTTGGCTCTGTCGGGTCCGGAGGTAAACCTGGCCGATCGACGCTTCCCCGCAAGCGCCCTTAATATTACGTCGATTCGCGTGCCCGTACGTCTACTTTGGCCACCCGAGTGCCCCCGTGCACCCCGTCGTCCGTTCGCCTCGATAGCGGAGAATTTTGGCGCGGAGGTAAACGACGGCGAAGACAACACGCCGCGCGAAAGCA
>NW_012059231.1:0-439 GCF_000956235.1 Wasmannia auropunctata | reverse complement strand
TTGGGAACGTCGCGGTCGCTCGGATCCGGCGGTTCCGCGCTTCGCACGTCGAGATTCGACGTTTGAATGGTGGAAACGCCGCGAACGCAAGGATACGACGTTTCCGAGCTTCAAAACGGCGAGAAGCGACGTTTGAGCGGTGGGAACGTCGCGGGCGCTCGGATCCGGCGGTTCCGCGCTTCGCACGTCGAGATTCGACGTTTGAATGGTGGAAACGCCGCGAACGCAAGGATACGACGTTTCCGAGCTTCAAACGGCGAGAATCGACGTTTGAGCGGTGGGAACGTCGCGGCGCTCGGATCCGCGGTTCCGCGCTTCGCACGTCGAGATTCGACGTTTGAATGTGGAAGACCGCGAACGCAAGGATACGACATTTCCGAGCTTCAAACGGCGAGAATCGACGTTTGAGCGGTGAGAACGTCGCGGGCGCTCGGATCCG
>NW_012059230.1:0-544 GCF_000956235.1 Wasmannia auropunctata | reverse complement strand
CCGCGACGTTCCCACCGCTCAAACGTCGATTCTCGCCGTTTGAAGCGAGGAAACGTCGTATCCTTGCGTTCGCGGCGTTTCCACCATTCAAACGTCGAATCTCGACGTGCGAAGCGCGGAACCGCCGGATCCGAGCGCCGCGACGTTCCACCGCTCAAACGGTCGATTCTCGCCGTTTGAAGCTCGGAAACGTCGTATCCTTGCGTTCGCGGCGTTTCCACCATTCAAACGTCGAATCTCGACGTGCGAAGCGCGGAACCGCCGGATCCGAGCGCCGCGACGTTCCGACCGCTCAAACGGTCGAGTTCTCGCCGTTTGAAGCTCGGAAACGTCGTATCCTTGCGTTCGCGGCGTTTCCACCATTCAAACGTCGAATCTCGACGTGCGAAGCGCGGAACCGCCGGATCCGAGCGCCCGCGACGTTCCCACCGCTCAAACGTCGATTCTCGCCGTTTGAAGCTCGGAAACGTCGTATCCTTGCGTTCGCGGCGTTTCCACCATTCAAACGTCGAATCTCGACGTGCGAAGCGCGGAACCGCCGGAT
>NW_012059229.1:0-861 GCF_000956235.1 Wasmannia auropunctata | reverse complement strand
TTCGGCCACCCTAGTGCCCCCCGTGCACCCCCGTCGTCCGTTCGCCTCGATAGCGGAGAATTTTTGGCGCCGGAGGTAATCGCGGCGAAAGCAACACGCCGCGCGAAAGCAACACGCCGCGCGGGACTTAGAAAAATTCGGCTCCGGTCGGGTCCCGGAGGTAACCTGGCCGTATCTACGCTCCCGTCTAAAGACCCTTAATGTTAACGTCGATTCGCGTGCCCGACTACGTTTATTCGGCCACCCTAGTGCCCCCGTGCACCCCCGACGTCCGTTCGCCTCGATAGCGGAGAATTTTTCGGCGCCGGAGGTAATCGCGGCGAAAGCAACACGCCGCGCGGGACTTAGAAAATTTTCGGCTCGGTCGGGACCGAGGTAAACCTGGCCGATCTACGNTTCCCCGCTAAGCCCTTAATGTTACGTCCGATTCGCGTGCCCGCACGTTTATTCGGCCACCCTACGTGCCCCCGTTGTCACCCCCGTCGTCCGTTCGCCCTCGATACGCGGAGAATTTTTCGGCGCCGGAGGTAATCGCGGTCGAAAGCAACACGCCGCGCGAAAGCAACACGCCGCGCGGGACTTAGAAAAATTTCGGCTCGGTCGGGTCCGGAGGTAAACCTGGCCGATCTACGCTTCCCCGCTAAAGCCATTAATGTTACGTACGTATTCGACGTGCCCGCACGTTTATTCGGACCTACCCTAGTGCCCCGTAGTCACCCCGTACGTCCGTTCGCCTCGATAGACGGTAGTAATTTTCGGCGCCGGAGGTAATCGCGGCGAAAGCAACACGCCGCGCGAAAGCAACACGCCGCGCGGGACTTAGAAAAATTTCGGCTCGGTCGGGTCCGGAGGTAAACCTGA
>NW_012059228.1:0-353 GCF_000956235.1 Wasmannia auropunctata | reverse complement strand
ATGGCAAGTCGGTTGTTATTACGGGGAACAGACTTAGAAATTTTTCTTTTGGAGTGTAAAAAGATAAATCTTGTAAACGTTAGCTGGTTTTACACGTGTTAGGCAATATGAAACTTGAAATTGTAAGCTTTGAAGCAAAAAAAAAACGTATCCATTTCAATATCGCGTGAAATAAATATGGGTGCGAAATTTGTCCAACACGCACGTATACATAGCGCGAAACACTGAGTGTGCCTTTTAGAACGAATATACATAGATATCCGGAGATACGCGTACTGCGTTGTCATCAAAAACTAACGAGTAGAAGTCCGTTGAACTAGATGACAGTGGTGGGGTCTTACACCTGTCTCTTA
>NW_012059226.1:0-513 GCF_000956235.1 Wasmannia auropunctata | reverse complement strand
GCCGAAAATTTTCTAAGTCCCGCGCGGTGTGTTGCTTTTCGCGCGGCGTCGTTGCCCTTTTCGCCGCGACTTTACCTCCGGCGCCGTAAAATTCTTCGCTATCGGGGCGAACGGACGACGGGGGTGCACGGGGGTGGTAGGGTGGCCGAATAAACGTGCGGGCACGCGAATCGGCGTAATATTAAGGGGGCTAGCGGGGAAGCGTCGATCGGCCAGGTTTACCTCCGGACCCGACCGACGCCGAAAACCTTTTCTAAGTCCCGCCGTCGGCGTGTTGCTTTCGCGACGGTCGTGTTAGCTTTCGCCGCGATTACCTACCGGTCGTCCGAAAAATTCTTCGCTATCGGGGCGAACGGACGACGGGGGTGCACGGGGGTGGTAGGGTGGCCGAATAAACGTGCGGGCGCGCAATCGACGTAATATTAAGGGGGCTAGCGGGGAAGCGTCGATCGGCCAGGTTTACCTCCGGACCCGACCGAGCCGAAAATTTTCTAAGTCCCGCGCGGCGTGTTG
>NW_012059225.1:0-360 GCF_000956235.1 Wasmannia auropunctata | reverse complement strand
TAAACGCCGCGAAACGCAAGGATACGACGTTTCCGAGCTTCAAACGGCGAGAATCGACGTTTGAGCCGGTGGGAACCGTCGCGGGCGCTCGGATCCGGCGATTCCGCGACTTTCGACACGTTCGAGATTCGACGTTTGAAATTGGTAGGAAACGCCGCGAACGCAAGGATACGACGTTTCCGAGCTTCAAACGGCGAGAATCGACGTTTGAGCGGTGGGAACGTCGCGGGCGCTCGGATCCGGCGGTTCCGCGCTTCGCACGTCGAGATTCGACGTTTGAATGGTGGAAACGCCGCGAACGCAAGGATACGACGTTTCCGAGCTTCAAACGGCGAGAATCGACGTTTGAGCGGTGGGAAC
>NW_012059224.1:0-414 GCF_000956235.1 Wasmannia auropunctata | reverse complement strand
TATCCCCTGTGTGCCTTGTCGACTCAGTCAGTTCTGAGCTGAGCGTTGAATGGCGGCCGAAGAGGACGACCACGACGGCTCGCGCCGCCACGGAAGCCTCGCAGCAAGGAAGATCCGCGGGAGGCCAAGGCACGGGACCGAGCTCGGATCCCGTGTTCGGCGCGAGAACGCCGAGCGTTCACCTCGCCCAGGCCCGGCACGTCAGCCAGACCCGCTTCCCGACCAAGCCCGACACGCCCCGCTCCTCAGAGCCAATCCTTATTCCGAAGTTACGGATCCAATTTGCCGACTTCCCTTACCTACATTAGTCTATCGACTAGAGGCTCTTTACCTTGGAGACCTGCTGCGGATATGGGTACGAACCGGCGCGACACCTCCACGTGGCCCTCTCCTGGATTTTCAAGGTCCGAGGGA
>NW_012059223.1:0-630 GCF_000956235.1 Wasmannia auropunctata | reverse complement strand
CCCCTGTGTGCCTTGTCGACTCAGTCGGAAACGTCGTTACTTGCGTTCGCGGCGTTTCCACCATTCAAACGTCGAATCTCGACGTGCGAAGCGCGGAACCGCCGGATCCGAGCGCCCGCACGTTCCACCGCCTCAAACCCGTCGGATTCTCCGCCGTTTGAAGCTCGGAACGTCGTATCCTTGCGTTCGCGGCGTTTCCACCATTCAAACGTCGAATCTCGACGTGCGAAGCGCGGAACCGCCGGATCCGAGCGCCCGCGACGTTCCCACCGCCTCAAACCGTCGATTCTCGCCGTTTGAAGCTCGGAACGTCGTATCCTTGCGTTCGCGGCGTTTCCACCATTCAAACGTCGAATCTCGACGTGCGAAGCGCGGAACCGCCGGATCCGAGCGCCCGCGACGTTCCCACCGCTCAAACGTCGATTCTCGCAGTTTGGAAGCGTCGGAAACGTCGTATCCTTGCGTTCGCGGCGTTTCCACCATTCAAACGTCGAATCTCGACGTGCGAAGCGCGGAACCGCCGGATCCGAGCGCCCGCGACGTTCCACGCTCAACGTCGATCTCGCCGTTGGAAGCGTCGGAACGTCGATCCTTGCGTTCGCGGCGTTTCCACCATTTCAAACGTCGAAT
>NW_012059222.1:0-344 GCF_000956235.1 Wasmannia auropunctata | reverse complement strand
GTTTCCGAGCTTCAAACGGCGAGAATCGACGTTTGAGCGGTGGGAACGTCGCGGGCGCTCGGATCCGGCGGTTCCGCGCTTCGCACGTCGAGATTCGACGTTTGAATGGTGGAAACGCCGCGAACGCAAGGATACGACGTTTACCGAGCTTACAAACGGCGAGAATCGACGTTTGAGCGGTGGGAACGTCGCGGGCGCTCGGATCCGGCGGTTCCGCGCTTCGCACGTCGAGATTCGACGTTTGAATGGTGGAAACGCCGCGAACGCAAGGATACGACGTTTCCGAGCTTCAAACGGCGAGAATCGACGTTTGAGCGGTGGGAACGTCGCGGGCGCTCGGATCC
>NW_012059221.1:0-463 GCF_000956235.1 Wasmannia auropunctata | reverse complement strand
CGAAGTTATTACGTAGAATCGACGTTTGAGCGGTGGGAACGGCGCGGGCGCTCGGATCCGGCGGTTCCGCGCTTCGCCACGTCGAGACTTCGACGTTTGAATGGTGGAAACGACCGCGAACGCAAGGATACGACGTTTCCGAGCTTCTAAACGGCGGGAATCGACGTTTGAGCGGTGGGAACGGTGCGGGCGCTCGGATCCGGCGGTTCCGCGCTTCGCACGTCGAGATTCGACGTTTGAATGGTGGAAACGCCGCGAACGCAAGGATACGACGTTTCCGAGCTTCAAACGCCGAGAATCGACGTTTGAGCGGTGGGAACGTCGCGGGCGCTCGGATCCGGCGGTTCCGCGCTTCGCACGTCGAGATTCGACGTTTGAATGGTGGAAACGCCGCGAACGCAAGGATACGACGTTTCCGAGCTTCAAACGGCGAGAATCGACGTTTGAGCGGTGGGAACGGCGA
>NW_012059220.1:0-534 GCF_000956235.1 Wasmannia auropunctata | reverse complement strand
TGCCACCCTAGTGCCCCCGTGCACCCCCGTCGTCCGTTCGCCTCGATAGCGGAGAATTTTTGGCGCCGGAGGTAATCGCGGCGAAAGCAACACGCCGCGCGAAAGCAACACGCCGCGCGGGACTTAGAAAAATTTCCGGCTCCCGGTCGGGTCCGGAGGTAACCCTTGGCCGATCTACGCTTCCCCGCTAAAGTCCCTTAATGTTACGTCGATTCGTCGTGACCCGTCACGTTATTCGGCCACCCTAGTGCCCCCGTGCACCCCCGACGTCCGTTCGCCTCGATAGCGGAGAATTTTCGGCGCCGGAGGTAATCGCGGCGTAAAGCAACACGACCGCGCGGGACTTAGAAAAATTTTTCGGCTCGGTCGGGTCCGGAGGTAAACCTGGCCGATCACGCTTCCCCGCTAGCCCCCTTATNTTACGCCGATTCGCGTGCCCGCACGTTTTATTCGGCCACCCTACCACCCCCGTGTCACCCCCGTCGTCCGTTCGTCCCCCGATAGCGAAGAATTTTTCGGCGCCGGAGGTAATCA
>NW_012059219.1:0-538 GCF_000956235.1 Wasmannia auropunctata | reverse complement strand
AGGTAAACGCGGCGAAAGCAACACGCCGCGCGAAAGCAACACGCCGCGTGGGACTTGAAAATTTTCGGTCGGGTCCGGAGGTAAACCTGGCCGATCGACGTCTCGCTTTCCCGCTGGCGCCCTTAATATTACGTCGAATCGCGTGACCGCACGTCTATTCGGCCACCCGAGTGCCCCCGTGCACCCCCCGTCGACCGTTCGTTTTGACTAGCGGAAAATTTTTGGCGTCCGGAGGTAAACGCGGCGAAAGACAAACGCCGCGCGAAAGCAACACGCCGCGCGGGACTTAGAAAATTTTCGGGTCGAGTCCGGAGGTAAACCTGGACGATCGACGCTTCGCTTCCCCGCTAGCGCAATTAATATTACGTCGATTCGCGTGCCCGCACGTCTATTCGGCCACCCGAGTGCCCCCGTGCACCCCCGTCGTCCGTTCGCCTCGATAGCGGAGAATTTTCGGACTGAGTCGACAAGGCACACAGGGGATAGCAACACTCCGCGCGAAAGCAACACGCCGCGCGGGACTTAGAAAATATTCGGG
>NW_012059218.1:0-445 GCF_000956235.1 Wasmannia auropunctata | reverse complement strand
TATCCCCTGTGTGCCTTGTCGACTCAGTTCTATTCGGCCACCCGAGTGCCCCCGTGCACCCCCGACGTCCGTTCGCCTCGATAGCGGAGAATTTTTCGGGCGCCGGAGGTAAACGCGGCGAAAGCAACACGCCGCGCGAAAGCAACACGCCGCGCGAGACTTTAGAAAATTTTCGGCTCTGTCGGGTCCGGAGGTAAACCTGGCCGATCGACGCTTCCCTGCTAGCGCCTTTAATATTACGTCGATTCGCGTGCCCGCACGTCTATTCGACCACCCGAGTGCCCCGTGCACCCCGTCGTCCGTTCGCCTCGATAGCGGAGAATTTCGGCGACCGGAGGTAAACGCGGCGAAAGCAACACGCCGCGCGAAAGAAACACGCCGCGCGGACTTAGAAAATTTTCGGGTCGGGTCCGGAGGTAAACCTGGCCGATCAACGCTTCCCCGC
>NW_012059217.1:0-537 GCF_000956235.1 Wasmannia auropunctata | reverse complement strand
CCCCGTCGTACCGTTCGCCCCGAAGTACGCGAACGAAGGTTTTACGGACGGTCGGAGGTAATCGCGGCGAAAGCAACACGCCGCGCGAAAGCAACACGCCGCGCGGGACTTAGAAAATTTTCGGCTCGGTCGGGTCCGGAGGTAAACCTGGCCGATCGACGATTCCCCGCTAGCCCCCTTAATATTACGTCGATTCGCCAGCCCGCACGTTTATTCGGCCACCCTACCACCCCCGTGACTACCCCCGTCGTACCGTTCGCCCCGATGCGAAGAATTTTTCGGCGCCGGAGGTAATCGCGGCGAAAGCAACAACGTCCGCGACGAAAGCAACACGCCGCGACGGGTACTTTAGAAAATTTTCGGCTCGGTCGGGTCCGGAGGTAAACCTGGCCGATCGACGCTTCCCCGCTAGCCCCTTATTGTTACGTCCGATTCGCGTGCCCGCACGTTATTCGGCCACCGTACACCCCGGTGCACCCCGTCGTCCGTTCGCCCCGATAGCGAAGAATTTTTCGGCGCCGGAGGTAATCGCGGCGA
>NW_012059216.1:0-301 GCF_000956235.1 Wasmannia auropunctata | reverse complement strand
TATCCCCTGTGTGCCTTGTCGACTCAGTTTTACCTCCGGCGCCGAAAATTTTCCGCTATCGAGGCGAACGGACGACGGGGGTGCACGGGGGCACTCGGGTGGCCGAATAGACGTGCGGGCACGCGAATCGACGTAATATTAAGGGCGCCAGCGGGGATGCGAAGCGTCGATCGGCCAGGTTTACCTCCGGACCCGACCCGAAAATTTTCTAAGTCTCGCGCGAAGTGTTGCTTTCGCGCGGCGTGTTGCTTTCGCCGCGTTTACCTCCGGCGCCGAAAATTCTCCGCTATCGTGGCGAACA
>NW_012059215.1:0-579 GCF_000956235.1 Wasmannia auropunctata | reverse complement strand
GCACGCGCGCGCACCTCTCTCGAGGTCGCACCTCTCACCGAGAGTACGGTGGGGCGGCCTACGCAGGGCGGCGGACGCGGAGCGGCGCGACGTGACTCTCGACGTCGAGGTCCCGTCGTCGCGGCTCTTCTCTCCTCGGGGCGAACGTATCTTATATATATATATCTCCACTTGTACTTGGGGCGCTCTTGGGTCTCCGGGCGGCGGCGGTCGCGACACCTTTCGTCGCGCGCGCGCCCGCGTCCAGATCTCGTTGACGCCTCGGTCAACAACCCTCATTCTTCTCCTCTCCCACTCGTTTGTGTCATTTCGGACGACGCCCAGGGAAGACTGGCTCCTCTCTCCTCCTCGGAGGCCAGCACGGCCCCGAAAGATGGGAGGGAGCGCGTCTCGCTCAGCTCGGCGAACGTCCAACGATCGCTCGTACGCTCCTCTCTCTATATCGTCGCGCGCACCACCAAAGTGTTAAGGCGGGTGCGCGACGACGAGAGTGGGCGCAAGCAGTCTGTTGGTACTAAAACGACCCTCAGCCAGGCGTGGTCCGGGAATTGTATCAGTGGACCGCAATGTGCGTTCGAA
>NW_012059214.1:0-352 GCF_000956235.1 Wasmannia auropunctata | reverse complement strand
TATCCCCTGTGTGCCTTGTCGACTCAGTCTCGGTCGGGTCCGGAGGTAAACCTGGCCGATCTACGCTTCCCCGCTAAAGCCCTTAATGTTACGTCGATTCGCGTGCCCGCACGTTTATTCGGCCACCCTAGTGCCCCCGTGCACCCCCGACGTCCGTTCGCCTCGATAGCGGAGAATTTTCGGCGCCGGAGGTAATCGCGGCGAAAGCCAACACGCCGCGCGGGACTTAGAAAATTTTCGGCTCGGTCGGGTCCGGAGGTAAACCTGGCCGATCGACGCTTCCCCGCTAGCCCCTTAATATTACGTCGATTCGCGCGCCCGCACGTTTATTCGGACCACCCTACCACCCCCG
>NW_012059213.1:0-225 GCF_000956235.1 Wasmannia auropunctata | reverse complement strand
TTACCAATGTCCAAAACCCAAAATTAGTTTAAAATTAAAAGTTAATCATGCATATATACCCAGTGAAAAATAATTGGTCGAAAAGACGTCGAATCGACATCGAATCGACCCAAGGACCCAATGAGAAATGGTTTTCAATTTGACGTCGAATCGATGTCAAAATCATCATATCGAATTGATGATTATTTCTCACTGGGGAGAACAGAAAAGTCAAAATAATATCAA
>NW_012059212.1:0-499 GCF_000956235.1 Wasmannia auropunctata | reverse complement strand
TAAACCTAAGTGGTACGTATCTTTGTACTCCCATTAAAGATCTTTCTATTCTAATCAAAGTGGTAGTAGCTTTAATTTTTTGCAAAATTGTGTTATCTTATTTAATCCGAGTGATATGTAATACATGCTAACTACTTTTTAAAAAATAAAACGTAAGTAGTACATACCTTTGTATCTATTCAACTCTTCCTATTCCAAATGGTAAGTTATTTAGTTCTTCTTTAAAAATATTATTATATCACAAAATTGTATTACTTTACTTAACTCAAGTATTATCACAAAGATTAAAAAAGTAACAGTACAAAATGAAAGAAAACAATTTAATTTAAGGAAAAAATTTGTTATGTAAAAACACTTGGCGCTAGACCAAATAAAGAAAACAATCAATATAATATTAAAGTAATGAATTATATTGACAACAATTTTCTACTTATTCAGTGTAAATTATATTCAAGTTTTTACTATTCTATTATTATATTTTAAGATATAGCAGCGCCAA
>NW_012059211.1:0-747 GCF_000956235.1 Wasmannia auropunctata | reverse complement strand
TATCCCCTGTGTGCCTTGTCGACTCAGTTCGTGAGTCGAAAGGCTCAAAACAATGTGACACTTACCTACTAGGCGGCCGGTCCACGGGCCGGTCGTCGCACGAGCCCGGTTTGCCGTACGGCGCCATCGCCCGTCGTCGGGATCTCACCGCTACGACGGCACGGCGTCAAACGGTCGAACATGAGTTTCGCGAGTTCGATGTCGAGACTCGGAATCGTCTGTAGACGACTTAGGTACCTGGCGGGGTGTTGTACTCGGTAGAGCAGTTACCACGCTGCGATCTGTTGAGACTCAGCCCTCGGCTTGGGGATTCGTCTTGTCGGTTAGACGAGACCCCACGCGCGCGCGCCAGCCCCGTCGGCGAAAGCAACACGCGGCGAGGGACTTAACCGCGCGACAGCCCGTCGGGGCGAAAGACAACACGCGGCGAGGGACTTAGCCGCGCGACAGCCCGTCGGGCGAAAGCAACACGCGGCGAGGGACTTAGCCGCGCGACAGCCCCGTCGGGGCGAAAGCAACACGCGGCGAGGGACTTAGCCGCGCGACACGCCCCGCGGGGCGAAAGCAACACGCGGCGAGGGACTTAGCCGCGCGCCAGCCCGCGGGGCGAAGCAACACGCGGCGAGGGACTTAGCCGCGCGCCCAGCCCCGCGGGGCGAAAGCAACACGCGGCGAGGGACTTAGCCGCGCGCCAGCCCGCGGGCGAAAGCAACACGCGGCGAGGGACTTAGACTGAGTCGACAAGGC
>NW_012059210.1:0-730 GCF_000956235.1 Wasmannia auropunctata | reverse complement strand
TATCCCCTGTGTGCCTTGTCGACTCAGTCACGGTCCGTGTTTCATATACGTTCGAGAAGCCGTACGGGGCGTACGAGACACGAGTAACGTGTACGCACGACCGCATCGTACCGCTCGGCTAGCCGAGCGCACCGCACCTCTTATAGTACCCAACCGACCGGACAAGCGGTCGGCGACGCACGGTCTTATGCACGGCCGCTTATGGGCGCGAACGTCGATAGACCGAGGCGCGCGGGACTTAGCCGCTGGAAGCGAGGTACCGCCGCGGCGTGTTGCTTTGGCCAAGTGTACCTCCGGCGCCGAAAAATTCTTCGCTATCGGGGCGAACGGACGACGGGGGTAGCACGGGGTGGTAGGGTGGCCGAATAAACCGTGACGGGCGCGCGAATCGACGTAATATTAAGGGGGCTAGCGGGAAGCGTCGATCGGCCAGGTTTACCTCCGGACCCGACCGAGCCGAAAATTTTCTAAGTCCCGCGCGGCGTGTTGCTTTCGCGCGGCGTGTTGCTTTCGCCGCGATTACCTCCGGCGCCGAAAATTCTTCGCTATCGGGGCGAACGGACGACGGGGTGCCACGGGGTCGTAGGTGGCCGACTAACGTGCGGCGCGCGAATCGACGTAACATTAAGGGGCGCTAGGCGGGAAGCGTCGACGGCCAGGTTTACCTCCGGACCCGACCGAGCCGAAAATTTTCTAAGTCCCGCGCGGCGTGTTGCTTTCGCGCGGCGAC